>NC_051181.1:48910383-48941366 GCF_013339695.2 Rhipicephalus sanguineus
AAATACCATCTATTCACTTCGAGAAGCACCGTTACACCTCAAATTTAGTAAGGTTTCTGATATTAGTTTCTGAAATTATTTTGTTAAAACGAAAGTTTTTTGTTTCTGATATATTTTATTTCATTTTGGAATCATAAAATACCGTATAAATTGGAAACAGCGCATTTCCGCCACATATACGGCTTCCTTTCTAACAGTTTCACTTTATGATGATGTGTCAGGAAAGCAGTCTAGCGAAGAGCACAAGCGCTTGAACTTTCTTGCCCTTCAGCCTGCTTCTCCGCTGTACTATGTACCCACGCGCGCGGGGAACCAGGATTATCCTGAATGAGTTTCTCACTGTTGATTTTATATAGGAATAGTACCATCAAATTTACTATCGACAGCGCTATCGATAGTATTTTCTTTTCATCGATAGTTCAATAGCGACTTAGCTATCGATAGTATCTGTAGTACCGTAGAAAGTTCTGCATCACTACTCAGAACGCTACTGGTTTTTCGCCCTTTTTCTAGTTGTACAGAAGGCACCCGTCACATACAATCGACACCATCGTTCCATACAAGCTCGATCCGTCTAATTGTGCGTCTATTTCTGCCACTACCAGGCTTGCTGAAGAGGGCGCGAGCGTGCGAAGACCTTTACTGCGCATTAACACGAGCGGCAGAAAAGCGTTCGTGGCAACACCAAAACATCTGTACCCAAGGTACTCCATGGAGCGTTTGTGTTACTCTCGGTCCCTACCACTGCAACTGGCCTCTCTTCAAAACTGCCCAAATACAAAGGCCCCCTACCGTGTCGTCGAACGCACTCCCTGGTCAACTTCCTTATCAACCCCTTGAACCATCTTCGGACATGCGCCGCTGAGGGTACGCCGTTCTCAAAGTGGTGCACCTCAAGGCCTACCATGACTCACTGATAGTGATGAGCTTTGAGGTCGCCGTGCGGCTCCTTATTATGCCCGGGGTAATTTTAGGGAAAGCTTCGAACTCTGTAATGGGTCTTCCTCTCCAGCGCCTTCAAGGGGGTCGTCCTCTTCGGCTCCTTCCCGAGAACGCGGCTTGTGCTGGGATTCTATGCTCCGTCTTGACCATAGCTCGGCACACTCACTCATGAGTGCACTCACTCACACTCATTTGAATGTTGTGAGTGTGAACGTGAGTGAGCACTCATGAGTGTGAGTGGACGTGAGTGTGAACGTGAGTGAGCGCTCATGAGTGTGAGTGGACGTGAGTGTGAACGTGAGTGATCATTCATGAGTGTGAGTAGTCGTGAGTGTGAACGTGAGTGAGCGCTCATGAGTGTGAGTGGACGTGAGTGTGAACGTGAGTGAGCGCTCATGAGTGTGAGTGGACGTGAGTGTGAACGTGAGTGAGCATTCATGAGTGTGAGTAGTCGTGAGTGTGAACGTAAGTGAGCACTCATGAGTGTGAGTGGACGTGAGTGTGAACGTGAGTGAGCGCTCATGAGTGTGAGTGTGAACGTGAGTGAGCATTCATGAGTGTGAGTAGTCGTGAGTGTGAACGTGAGTGAGCGCTCATGAGTGTGAGTGGACGTGAGTGTGAACGTGAGTGAGCACTCATGAGTGTGAGCTCGTGAGTATGAACGTGAGTGAGTGCTCATGAGTGTGAATGGACGTGAGTGCGAACGTGAGTGAGCACTCATGAGGGTGAGTAGGCGTGAGTGTGAACGTGAGTGAGTACTCATGAGTGCGAGTAGATGTGAGTATAAACGTGAGTGAGGCTCATGAGTGTGAGTGGACGTGAGTGTGAACGTGAGTGAGCACTCATGAGGCCGAGTAGGCGTGAGTGTGAACGTGAGTGAGTACTCATGAGTGTGAGTAGATGTGAGTATGAACGTGAGTGAGTGCTCATGAGTGTGAGTGGACGTGAGTGAGTGCTCATGAGTGTGAGTGGACCTGAGTGAGTACTCATGAGTGTGAGTAGGAATGAGTATGAACGTGAGTGAGTGCTCATGAATGTGAGTGGACGTGAGTGTGAACGTCAGTGAGCACTCATGTGGATGAGTAGGCGTGAGTATGAACGTGAGTGAGTGCTCATGAGTGTGAGTAGTCGTGAGTTTGAACGTGAGTGAGCACTCATGAGGGTACTATTAGTGTGAGTAAGTACACGCTAAGAAAAAGAAGAGTCAAAAGAGGGTCACGGCCGCGTGACTCTCTTCGGGTGTCCATTTGATCCCTTTTGGAAGGTAGATGAGAGAAAGAGAGCATTTTGGGCTGGAGTCACGGGACTCTCCTGAAGCGCGTTTCGATTCGCTTCCGCGATGAAGGCGCCGTCGTATGCGCCATACGCATCGCGCGTTTGCCGTTCGGCGCCTTTCTGACGCGGTGGCTCGCCTCCCTCGCCGACGGAGCCAGCCGGGCTGGCGCCGCGCCTCGGCCTTCTCTCTCAGTCTGCTCGGTGCGTTGTGCGTTGCGTCGGTTGCGCGGGTTGCGTCAGTTGCCTGTCATGCAGTTTTGTGTTCGATCAAAATGCGCATCTTCGGTGGCGTTGACGCCAGGCTCCGTGCTCGAAGTCACGCTAGGAGGGCGGATTCATGGAGCGGCGGCCTCGAACGACGTGGCGCCCGTTAACGGTGAGTGTACTGCTTTCGTAGGTACTAATATACCGCCTGCAGCAGCTCTGCGGAAGTTATCTGCCAGCCATTTCCAACAGCAGCCTGCGTCCGCGGGGCTGTTGGGGATGCCGTTATGCGCATGGCTGTACAAGCTCCCATAAAATGAGCGATGCAAACATTATCAAGGGTCATTTTTTGCTGATCGCACATTGTGTCTGCACTGCTGAAGGTGCAAGATGTCGTTTGGAGATGCGCTTTAGTGTATTTCATAACAACATTTCTATCAACCTTGAGTGTGCAGCGTGCTTCCGCGCGTGGGAACGTGAAAAAAAAAGCCCCGTCTACAGAACGCTTAGACGCACTATATATTATGGTTTTTCTTGGCTTAAAGACGCTAGTTTGAGGTGCAGATATAGTAGGATGCTTCCAGCACGTACGCGTTGGTCACTTAAGTGGACACGCCTCACCAGTGAGGTGAAAAAGCGAGAGACTTTCGACGGCGCGCGTTGTTGCGATCGCCGCCGTGCACTTTCTTCCTTGGTTTCTGTTTGCTGTTTTCGTGGTTCGCCAACATCTGCGATGACGCTATAACAGAATCAAGTGAGTTTACGTGATTGTGGGAGTTATGTGCGCCAATTCTAGCATATGACATGTCTGATCTCGACGTAGACGGCGTCCGCGCGCGCTGCGTGTCGTTCGGGTGCTCGTACTCGAATGTGTTTGCTCAAGTAACCGCTCACGGCGTGCCCCTGACTGCCGGAGGATGTGCTTGGGTGTCGGAATATGCTGGCGCAATGTCATGCTTATTCTGAAACCAAATTTGAAGCGATTCTCAGAAAAGAAGTGCTTTCATTCGTGCATAGCCAGTGCCGACGCGACGGCGAGCCCCGGCGCCGCGCCAGGCAGCGTACGCGAACTGCGTGAACCGCGCCGAACGGCAGGCTGCCACGCGACCACGCGATGTATATGATGCATACGGCGGCGTCTTCGACGCGCTAGCCGATCGAAACGCGCCGCAAGAGTGACAAATGACTCTTGCAGAAAAGTTAAATATCATTTTCTGATTCTACCTTCCAAAAGGGGTCAAATGAATTACCGAAGAGAGTCGGTTGCCGTGACCCCCTTTTGACCTTTTTTTTTTCTTGGAGTGTAGCACTGTTTCGACTATTAATTTTCCTGGGACCGGTGACGTGTCCAACACCACCACGAGCAACCTTTTTGCTAATACTAGAGAAAGTAAGAGTCCGCCGCGGTGGTGTAGCGGACGGTCCTCGGCTGCTGACCCGAAGGTCGCGGGTTCGACCCCGGCCGCGGCGGTCGTATTTCGATGGAGGCGTTGTGGTAGATGCCCGTGTACTGTGCGATGTCAGTGCACGTTCAAGAACGCCAGCTCGTCAAAATTTCCGGAGCCCTCCACTGCGGCACGCCTCATAATCATATCGTGGTTTTGGCGCGTTAACCCAGATATTATGATCAGAGAAAATAAGTGAGCGCTCAGCAATAGTATAGGGACTATGGCAATAGTAAATGATTTCGCCAACTAACATAGTGGTGTTCAGTTTCTACAGTCTACTAATTCTACTTGATCACTGGACTTGGTAATACTGACGCGTTGTCGTTTCTTTATTATTTTTTGTAGTTTTGGAGAATTAACTTAATGCTTGCCTTCGTGATTTACCTTCAAATTGCTGTTTCGTAAATCAGTGTGGTTAAGGTATTGTTCATCATTCCACATCCATATTTTCTTCTTGTTCTAAAGCATCGTGTGATTTGTCAGGAAAACTCCTAATTTTTTTTTGATCCTGACTGTATCCATCTTGGCCTGTCTCTTGCCGGTTTACTTTACTTTTTTTCTCTTCAGATTGAGCGCAACTTTCGGCATCACTAATCACTACATTTTACTTTGGCTATAGCAAAAATATTTCACGTTGATACTCCGCAAAGTACGAAACCTAAAAGCCGGATATGACATCACAGGACAACCTGTATCTGTGCCAGTTCGTAGTCCGTAGAGGTCGGGCTGCTCCGTAAGTTTACTTCTTTCATAATACTTTCTCACGCATCCCAGACTTCTCACATGAACTTAAAAGCAAAAATTGCAGAAAAAAAAGACGCGATCATTCTGTGCGTTACGGCCTCTGTCTTGACGTCGCGACAATATGATAAAGAAATTTTGGCTACCTCAGCACGATGGCTTTGAAGGAACCGAGGGACGATGAATATCCTAGAAACCAGGAAAAAGATTCACAGTGCCCCTGATGCATTCTCCTAAGCCGGCTTGAATACCGAAGCCATCGGGTGCGACTATTTTACCATGCAATTTATATCGCACAAGCGCCGCTTTGCTTTTTCTTTTTCAGGTAGCGCACAGTTCCGCGCTTTAGAGGTCACTAGATTTTTTGAGCCAGCCTTTCGTGCTTCGCGTGAGACATAAAAGGCTTTCGCCTTCATAAATTATGAGTTTGTGATGACCATTTGACCCTTGCGCATAATGAGGTAGGTAGGTAATGAACTTTAAATAATTTAGAGTCCAACGAGAAATGACTGACCCGGGCTAGGCCTCCAGGAGCCGTCGTGCGACGTCCTCGGCGATAGAACATCGTGCGACGTCCTCGGCGATAGCCCTGGCTCGCTGGACAGCCCAGGTTTGGTCCACTAAATGTGGGCTGAGAAGGGCGGCTCGCCACCGCTCAGCCAGTCGTCATGGGGTACATACTCCCTCGTCCGGGTAGTGGCGGCGAATACCGCACTCGCACTTCCAAAGTATGTGCCATGTCGGCTGTCTCGTGCCGCACCACGGACAGCCGGGTGACGGGTAGAGCGACGGACACAGCCTGTTCAGGTGCCGGGGATATTCGAATGTGTCAATTTGCAGACGTCCCAGGTCAGACGCCTGAGACCTCTCTAGCTGCTTGTGGGGTGGCGTTTTCCTGTAGTGGCTGAAGATCTCGTGGTACGTGACCATGATGTCCTTGCAGTCCTGTAAGGCTTCGGAATCTGTTATCATCGTCGCAGAAGAATGTCCTCCAGCCTTGGGTGCCTCGCCATCGACGATGTCTCGCACAGCGGTGTCCCTTTCGTCCGCGTCGCGGCGGGTTAGCAGTCTCGCGACGCGGTGGGCGCGCTTGTTGTGGTTCGACGGGAGGTCGGGTCTTTGTTCGTTGCCAAGCTCTCCCACATGCGCAGGGAACCACTTGAGAGATTTGGTGGTGATAGCGCCGGACTTGAAGTCTGCGACTCTGGCGTTCAGCATGTGCGCCGCCTCGACGGAGACCCATCCCTTGGTAAAGTTTCGGACCGCGGCCTTGGCGTCACTCACGACAAGTGTGTCCTCGTTGCCACTATGGAGTATTGCTAGGGCTATGGCCATCTCTTCTTCCGCCTCGGACGATGGCAGCCTCGCCGGTCCCGTGGCGGTGGTCGACACGAGCGCATAATGAGGAGATGGTGTATTTCCCGTGATCTCGTGTGTGTGTGTGTGTGTGTGTGTGTGTGTGTGTGTGTGTGTGTGTGTGTGTGTGTGTGTGTGTGTGTGTGTGTGTTTACTGATTGGGCTTGTACATGGACGACGGAAAAGGACTAGGAGGGAGCGTCACATGGCATTACAGGTCACTTTTCCCGCTTGATGAGGCATATAAGACTTTCGCCTTAATACGAATAACTTTATATGAAGTACACCGATTCAATGTACTAGATACACATTTTTATGACGTAACGCAGACGTCCATACTGCGGCGTCAACTCGCCATGTCTCAAAAGCGGCATAAACCAAGGATTAACGCGGCCGCTGGTGTGGCGCACAGAAATCACAATGTGGCACAAGGCCGATCAGCGCTGTGGTGGGGTGCTTCTTCCTCGACGTCGTGATTGTGCGCTGGATTTTCACTGTGTTCGCCGACAAAACAAACCTAAGCATTCAATGCTATATAGGTCGAGGAGCGTGCAAGCGCAACGCACTTTCAGGGGCGAAAGGGGGGGGGGGGTAGAGAAAATTGTCCCTGACATAGCGGCGGAACATGTTTATGCATGACCTGACATTTTGTACAAACTATTCCTACCCGCCCCCCGCTCTTACCTTCGTCATTGTGTCCTGGCCCTTGCGGGAATAAACTTTCGTGACCGGCTGGTTAGCTGACGAGTTTTAAACCCCTGGCATAATCAGTGAAGGTGGAGTTAGCAAATAAGCGCCCCATACATTTGCTGTTTGGTCAGTCGACGAAAATGAAAAGTTATACGCTAAAAGGTCGTTATTCGCTCCTCGTTAATTCGGAAAATCGGATTATTCGGACGTGTTCTCTGGTCGCGGCAAGCTTATGCATTGTTTAATGGTATCAGACTCTTGTTAATTCGGTCATATTTGCCCGCAACCTGGTTAATTCGGACGATCCTCGGAGCGCACCAAGCAATCCGAGGTTCGACTCGGAGTTCGACTCACAGGAGGAAAAACGGCATTCGCGAACAGCTCAAATGGCTGCGGTCCTTCATAAAGGCGTGGTCGCCGTCCACGATCTAGCCATAATCGCGTTGTTGGCGACAAAGACTTCGACGGCTGCGGCCCACTTGCTTTGTCTTCGATTTTGCTCGGCGCACGCGAACTGCGTGGGTGATATATCTATGATCTATGTCGCAGCTTTGACCCGCAGTCGCCGCTGGCGCTATGGACGCGATCATAGATATATCACCCACGCAGTTCGCGTGCGCCGAGCAAAATCGAAGACAAAGCAAGTGGGCCGCAGCCGTCGAAGTCTTTGTCGCCAACAACGCGATTATGGCTAGATCGTGGACGGCGACCACGCCTTTATGAAGGACCGCAGCCATTTGAGCTGTTCGCGAATGCCGTTTTTCCTCCTGTGAGTCGAACTCCGAGTCGAACCTCGGATTGCTTGGTGCGCTCCGAGGATCGTCCGAATTAACCAGGTTGCGGGCAAATATGACCGAATTAACAAGAGTCTGATACCATTAAACAATGCATAAGCTTGCCGCGACCAGAGAACACGTCCGAATAATCCGATTTTCCGAATTAACGAGGAGCGAATAACGACCTTTTAGCGTATAACTTTTCATTTTCGTCGACTGACCAAACAGCAAATGTATGGGGCGCTTATTTGCTAACTCCACCTTCACTGATTATGCCAGGGGTTTAAAACTCGTCAGCTAACCAGCCGGTCACGAAAGTTTATTCCCGCAAGGGCCAGGACACAATGACGAAGGTAAGAGCGGGGGGCGGGTAGGAATAGTTTGTACAAAATGTCAGGTCATGCATAAACATGTTCCGCCGCTATGTCAGGGACAATTTTCTCTACCCCCCCCCCCCTTTCGCCCCTGAAAGTGCGTTGCGCTTGCACGCTCCTCGACCTATATAGCATTGAATGCTTAGGTTTGTTTTGTCGGCGAACACAGTGAAAATCCAGCGCACAATCACGACGTCGAGGAAGAAGCACCCCACCACAGCGCTGATCGGCCTTGTGCCACATTGTGATTTCTGTGCGCCACACCAGCGGCCGCGTTAATCCTTGGTTATGCCGCTTTTGAGACATGGCGAGTTGACGCCGCAGTATGGACGTCTGCGTTACGTCATAAAAATGTGTATCTAGTACATTGAATCGGTGTACTTCATATAAAGTTATTCGTATTAAGGCGAAAGTCTTATATGCCTCATCAAGCGGGAAAAGTGACCTGTAATGCCATGTGACGCTCCCTCCTAGTCCTTTTCCGTCGTCCATGTACAAGCCCAATCAGTAAACACACACACACACACACACACACACACACACACACACACACACACACACACACACACACACACACACACACACACGAGATCACGGGAAATACACCATCTCCTCATTATGCGCTCGTGTCGACCACCGCCACGGGACCGGCGAGGCTGCCATCGTCCGAGGCGGAAGAAGAGATGGCCATAGCCCTAGCAATACTCCATAGTGGCAACGAGGACACACTTGTCGTGAGTGACGCCAAGGCCGCGGTCCGAAACTTTACCAAGGGATGGGTCTCCGTCGAGGCGGCGCACATGCTGAACGCCAGAGTCGCAGACTTCAAGTCCGGCGCTATCACCACCAAATCTCTCAAGTGGTTCCCTGCGCATGTGGGAGAGCTTGGCAACGAACAAAGACCCGACCTCCCGTCGAACCACAACAAGCGCGCCCACCGCGTCGCGAGACTGCTAACCCGCCGCGACGCGGACGAAAGGGACACCGCTGTGCGAGACATCGTCGATGGCGAGGCACCCAAGGCTGGAGGACATTCTTCTGCGACGATGATAACAGATTCCGAAGCCTTACAGGACTGCAAGGACATCATGGTCACGTACCACGAGATCTTCAGCCACTACAGGAAAACGCCACCCCACAAGCAGCTAGAGAGGTCTCAGGCGTCTGACCTGGGACGTCTGCAAATTGACACATTCGAATATCCCCGGCACCTGAACAGGCTGTGTCCGTCGCTCTACCCGTCACCCGGCTGTCCGTGGTGCGGCACGAGACAGCCGACATGGCACATACTTTGGAAGTGCGAGTGCGGTATTCGCCGCCACTACCCGGACGAGGGAGTATGTACCCCATGACGACTGGCTGAGCGGTGGCGAGCCGCCCTTCTCAGCCCACATTTAGTGGACCAAACCTGGGCTGTCCAGCGAGCCAGGGCTATCGCCGAGGACGTCGCACGATGTTCTATCGCCGAGGACGTCGCACGACGGCTCCTGGAGGCCTAGCCCGGGTCAGTCATTTCTCGTTGGACTCTAAATTATTTAAAGTTCATTACCTACCTACCTCATTATGCGCAAGGGTCAAATGGTCATCACAAACTCATAATTTATGAAGGCGAAAGCCTTTTATGTCTCACGCGAAGCACGAAAGGCTGGCTCAAAAAATCTAGTGACCTCTAAAGCGCGGAACTGTGCGCTACCTGAAAAAGAAAAAGCAAAGCGGCGCTTGTGCGATATAAATTGCATGGTAAAATAGTCGCACCCGATGGCTTCGGTATTCAAGCCGGCTTAGGAGAATGCATCAGGGGCACTGTGAATCTTTTTCCTGGTTTCTAGGATATTCATCGTCCCTCGGTTCCTTCAAAGCCATCGTGCTGAGGTAGCCAAAATTTCTTTATCATATTGTCGCGACGTCAAGACAGAGGCCGTAACGCACAGAATGATCGCGTCTTTTTTTTCTGCAATTTTTGCTTTTAAGTTCATGTGAGAAGTCTGGGATGCGTGAGAAAGTATTATGAAAGAAGTAAACTTACGGAGCAGCCCGACCTCTACGGACTACGAACTGGCACAGATACAGGTTGTCCTGTGATGTCATATCCGGCTTTTAGGTTTCGTACTTTGCGGAGTATCAACGTGAAATATTTTTGCTATAGCCAAAGTAAAATGTAGTGATTAGTGATGCCGAAAGTTGCGCTCAATCTGAAGAGAAAAAAAGTAAAGTAAACCGGCAAGAGACAGGCCAAGATGGATACAGTCAGGATCAAAAAAAAATTAGGAGTTTTCCTGACAAATCACACGATGCTTTAGAACAAGAAGAAAATATGGATGTGGAATGATGAACAATACCTTAACCACACTGATTTACGAAACAGCAATTTGAAGGTAAATCACGAAGGCAAGCATTAAGTTAATTCTCCAAAACTACAAAAAATAATAAAGAAACGACAACGCGTCAGTATTACCAAGTCCAGTGATCAAGTAGAATTAGTAGACTGTAGAAACTGGAACACCACTATGTTAGTTGGCGAAATCATTTACTATTGCCATAGTCCCTATACTATTGCTGAGCGCTCACTTATTTTCTCTGATCATAATATCTGGGTTTAACGCGCCAAAACCACGATATGATTATGAGGCGTGCCGCAGTGGAGGGCTCCGGAAATTTTGACCAGCTGGCGTTCTTGAACGTGCACTGACATCGCACAGTACACGGGCATCTACCACAACGCCTCCATCGAAATACGACCGCCGCGGCCGGGGTCGAACCCGCGACCTTCGGGTCAGCAGCCGAGGACCGTCCGCTACACCACCGCGGCGGACTCTTACTTTCTCTAGTATTAGCAAAAAGGTTGCTCGTGGTGGTGTTGGACACGTCACCGGTCCCAGGAAAATTAATAGTCGAAACAGTGCTACACTCCAAGAAAAAAAAAAGGTCAAAAGGGGGTCACGGCAACCGACTCTCTTCGGTAATTCATTTGACCCCTTTTGGAAGGTAGAATCAGAAAATGATATTTAACTTTTCTGCAAGAGTCATTTGTCACTCTTGCGGCGCGTTTCGATCGGCTAGCGCGTCGAAGACGCCGCCGTATGCATCATATACATCGCGTGGTCGCGTGGCAGCCTGCCGTTCGGCGCGGTTCACGCAGTTCGCGTACGCTGCCTGGCGCGGCGCCGGGGCTCGCCGTCGCGTCGGCACTGGCTATGCACGAATGAAAGCACTTCTTTTCTGAGAAATCGCTTCAAAATTTGGTTTCAGAATAAGCATGACATTGCGCCAGCATATTCCGACACCCAAGCACATCCTCCGGCAGTCAGGGGCACGCCGTGAGCGGTTACTGACCGCATGTTTTACAAACGTAACCCATCCTTAAATACTGAGCAAACACATTCGAGTACGAGCACCCGAACGACACGCAGCGCGCGCGGACGCCGTCTACGTCGAGATCAGACATGTCATATGCTAGAATTGGCGCACATAACTCCCACAATCACGTAAACTCACTTGATTCTGTTATAGCGTCATCGCAGATGTTGGCGAACCACGAAAACAGCAAACAGAAACCAAGGAAGAAAGTGCACGGCGGCGATCGCAACAACGCGCGCCGTCGAAAGTCTCTCGCTTTTTCACCTCACTGGTGAGGCGTGTCCAACTTAAGTGACCAACGCGTACGTGCTGGAAGCATCCTACTATATCTGCACCTCAAACTAGCGTCTTTAAGCCAAGAAAAACCATAATATATAGTGCGTCTAAGCGTTCTGTAGACGGGCTTTTTTTTTCACGTTCCCACGCGCGGAAGCACGCTGCACACTCAAGGTTGATAGAAATGTTGTTATGAAATACACTAAAGCGCATCTCCAAACGACATCTTGCACCTTCAGCAGTGCAGACACAATGTGCGATCAGCAAAAAATGACCCTTGATAATTGTTTGCATCGCTCATTTTATGGGAGCTTGTACAGCCATGCGCATAACGGCATCCCCAACAGCCCCGCGGACGCAGGCTGCTGTTGGAAATGGCTGGCAGATAACTTCCGCAGAGCTGCTGCAGGCGGTATATTAGTACCTACGAAAGCAGTACACTCACCGTTAACGGGCGCACGTCGTTCGAGGCCGCCGCTCCATGAATCCGCCCTCCTAGCGTGACTTCGAGCACGGAGCCTGGCGTCAACGCCACCGAAGATGCGCATTTTTGATCGAACACAAAACTGCATGACAGGCAACTGACGCAACCCGCGCAACCGACGCAACGCACAACGCACCGAGCAGACTGAGAGAGAAGGCCGAGGCGCGGCGCCAGCCCGGCTGGCTCCGTCGGCGAGGGAGGCGAGCCACCGCGTCAGAAAGGCGCCGAACGGCAAACGCGCGATGCGTATGGCGCATACGACGGCGCCTTCATCGCGGAAGCGAATCGAAACGCGCTTCAGGAGAGTCCCGTGACTCCAGCCCAAATGCTCTCTTTCTCTCATCTACCTTCCAAAAGGGATCAAATGGACACCCGAAGAGAGTCACGCGGCCGTGACCCTCTTTTGACTCTTCTTTTTCTTAGCGTGTACTTACTCACACTAATAGTACCCTCATGAGTGCTCACTCACGTTCAAACTCACGACTACTCACACTCATGAGCACTCACTCACGTTCATACTCACGCCTACTCATCCACATGAGTGCTCACTGACGTTCACACTCACGTCCACTCACATTCATGAGCACTCACTCACGTTCATACTCATTCCTACTCACACTCATGAGTACTCACTCAGGTCCACTCACACTCATGAGCACTCACTCACGTCCACTCACACTCATGAGCACTCACTCACGTTCATACTCACATCTACTCACACTCATGAGTACTCACTCACGTTCACACTCACGCCTACTCGGCCTCATGAGTGCTCACTCACGTTCACACTCACGTCCACTCACACTCATGAGCCCTCACTCACGTTTATACTCACATCTACTCGCACTCATGAGTACTCACTCACGTTCACACTCACGCCTACTCACCCTCATGAGTGCTCACTCACGTTCGCACTCACGTCCATTCACACTCATGAGCACTCACTCACGTTCATACTCACGACTGCTCACACTCATGAGTGCTCACTCACGTTCACACTCACGTCCACTCACACTCATGAGCGCTCACTCACGTTCACACTCACGACTACTCACACTCATGAATGCTCACTCACGTTCACACTCACACTCATGAGCGCTCACTCACGTTCACACTCACGTCCACTCACACTCATGAGTGCTCACTTACGTTCACACTCACGACTACTCACACTCATGAATGCTCACTCACGTTCACACTCACGTCCACTCACACTCATGAGCGCTCACTCACGTTCACACTCACGTCCACTCACACTCATGAGCGCTCACTCACGTTCACACTCACGACTACTCACACTCATGAATGATCACTCACGTTCACACTCACGTCCACTCACACTCATGAGCGCTCACTCACGTTCACACTCACGTCCACTCACACTCATGAGTGCTCACTCACGTTCACACTCACAACATTCAAATGAGTGTGAGTGAGTGCACTCATGAGTGAGTGTGCCGAGCTATGGTCAAGACGGAGCATAGAATCCCAGCACAAGCCGCGTTCTCGGGAAGGAGCCGAAGAGGACGACCCCCTTGAAGGCGCTGGAGAGGAAGACCCATTACAGAGTTCGAAGCTTTCCCTAAAATTACCCCGGGCATAATAAGGAGCCGCACGGCGACCTCAAAGCTCATCACTATCAGTGAGTCATGGTAGGCCTTGAGGTGCACCACTTTGAGAACGGCGTACCCTCAGCGGCGCATGTCCGAAGATGGTTCAAGGGGTTTGATAAGGAAGTTGACCAGGGATGTGCGTTCGACGACACGGTAGGGGGCCTTTGTATTTGGGCAGTTTTGAAGAGAGGCCAGTTGCAGTGGTAGGGACCGAGAGTAACACAAACGCTCCATGGAGTACCTTGGGTACAGATGTTTTGGTGTTGCCACGAACGCTTTTCTGCCGCTCGTGTTAATGCGCAGTAAAGGTCTTCGCACGCTCGCGGCCCTCTTCAGCAAGCCTGGTAGTGGCAGAAATAGACGCACACTTAGACGGATCGAGCTTGTATGGAACGATGGTGTCGATTGTATGTGACGGGTGCCTTCTGTACAACTAGAAAAAGGGCGAAAAACCAGTAGCGTTCTGAGTAGTGATGCAGAACTTTCTACGGTACTACAGATACTATCGATAGCTAAGTCGCTATTGAACTATCGATGAAAGAAAAATACTATCGATAGCGCTGTCGATAGTAAATTTGATGGTACTATTCCTATATAAAATCAACAGTGAGAACTCATTTCAGGATAATCCTGGTTCCCCGCGCGCGTGGTACATAGTACAGCCGGAGAAGCAGGCTGAAGGGCAAGAAAGTTCAAGCGCTTGTGCTCTTCGCTAGACTGCTTTCCTGACACATCATCATAAAGTGAAACTGTTAGAAAGGAAGCCGTTATATGTGGCGGAAATGCGCTGTTTCCAATTTATACGGTATTTTATGATTCCAAAATGAAATAAAATATATCAGAACAAAAACTTTAGTTTTCACAAATAATTTCAGAACTAATATCAGAACCTTACTAAATTTGAAGGTGTAACTGGTTGCTTCTCGAAGTGAATTTATTGATGGATATTTTTAGCCATTTCCACTGTGGAAAGTATTTTTTTTCTCTCCAGAAATTCCTCATAAATTAAGCGAAGCTGATAGTAGACTATCAGAACTATTTTGGCAATATGGCAGGCTAGCAACAGCACCATTATTCGCACCACTATCGATATTATTGTCGCGTGGTTGTCACGATGAAGAATTCTGGGAAATACGGAGCTCTTTATTTGAGCGAACTTATGCCCAGAAGATGAAAACTCAAAATACAAGCGATACACGCTGCCCACTGATAGCGGCGAGAGCAGTCGTCGGGCATCAAGTAATCTGGTCATCGGTTTAACTGGTCCTCTTTTATTTATCACTCATTCAACTTTCCAACGTTATTGCTAGTGCTCGCGTAAGCTCTTGAATGTACATGACCATTCGCCTCCGGCGCGCAATCTGAACAGGATAATCTCAAGCAATGGTGTAGCTTCACAAACCTTACGGCGCGGTCGCGTCAAATGTTGCTAACAACATTGTTGGTGAAACCTGAATACGCTAAAATAAGCAATAAACACGCGTGGTTTAATGAAACTAGTAATATTACCGAGGGTACTAGCGATTGCACTATCAATAGTTTGTCGATGGTCTTGCTATCGACTGTTTGTTTGCACTATCGATGTTTTAAAAAACCAGATTATTCTTCAGAATCGTCCACTTTCTCGGTTTCAAGGCTTGCGCGGCTTAGCACAAGCTTCGCCAAGTTCTGGGACCCGTGTACTTCATTCCTGAGGGAGCGACTCTATTGGTTGCAAGCGGTATCGCATCTTATCCTCTCACCTCGGGTTCTCCTTTCCATCAAGTCTTGAAGGCCGGCAATGAATACAGATGACACTATTTCCTTTTTGCGATCTTCTCCACTGCGATATCAATTATATGGACACTCTCCACCGGTTTTTGCCGTCGCCGTCGCCGTAGCTGCCATGTTCCGTATAAAGTCCAAATTGAAAACATCCCCCAGCGCATCGTATGTTCTTCCCGTCGGTAAAAGCGCTCGAGTTGGGGCTACGAAAGCACCTGAAGTAGCGATCAAACGAGCCGGCCCATCTCCGTAGCTGGGAGGGCGCATGCGATAAGATCACCCCGCGTGTTAGACCTGCCGTCGAATGCTTAAGCGCAGAGGAAACAGCCCACCCACCTTGAACGAGCATGAAAATGAAAAAGCCGGCAGATCCCACGCATTGTCGGAATCGATGTAATGCGAAGCTGCCAGCAAAAAGCTGCATATATCGTCTTGTATGTCATTGAGGAAAACGCCTGTCATGGTTTTCATTTTAACTCCTATTATTTATGTTCATCACACAGTAACGTCGCGCAATGTTTTCAACGACACTCGAAGACAACATTTCAGAAGTAACGCGCCATGAGGCTTCCTCATGGCACGCTTTCTTTTTAGCTCGGAGTCGCCAGATGGAAGTTAAGGCTGCGGAACGGAGGGCACGGAAGGCGGCGGCAGCGCTTGCTTGCAGACAAAATCCTGAGGTGAGAACCCGCGAGGCCGAAGCTGCACGTCGACGCCGCGAAGCAGATTGCGCCGTTCGAGCCCGCGAAGCCGAAGCTGCTCGACAAGCTGCAGGGCTGCGGCGAGAAGACCCCGCCGTTCGAGCCCGCGAGGCTGAAGCTGCTCGCCAAGCTGCACGGCTGCGGCGCGAAGACCCCGCCGTTCGAGCCCGCGAGGCCGAAGCTGCACGGCTGCGGCGGAATCGGATCGGCACCGTGAAGCGGCGAGAAAGCGCACGTACCGGCAGGCAGAGCCCGAGGCTGTGCGAGCACGTGAAGTGGCTGCAAAACGCATCGGACGGGCTCTGCCTGATGCGTTTAGGCGCGCCTCGGTGCCTTCGGGCACCGAGGCGCGCTTCCAGCGGGACTTCCTTGATAACAGTTTCGGCCATAGTTGCGGTGTGTGCGACAGATTGCGGTTCTCAAACAATCTAGTCACATTATCTTCCATCAAGAAGGACCACGCTCGCGCCAATGCCATCGCCGTGCTGCAGCGCGAGTTCGCTTCGCCCTACTCATCATCATTTAGCACGTGGATATGCTGTGATTTTTTTTGAGCCTAGGGGCACACATATCACCGCCTTTTTATAAGGGGGACGCTCATAGCATCCATCCATCCATCCAAGAGCACTGCCAGAGGAAAGTGTTAAAGATTAAAGGCGCGTTCATGTGCCTCCGCTATGAGTTTCGCGGTAGTTCAGTGGTCTAAACGCCCGCCAGCCATCGTTGCAGCCCTAGAGGGCGTGAGTTTTCCGGAACTTTTTCTTAGTCTTTTTTTCTATCTTTGCCATCTGATAGCGTTCATTTCTCTGACCTATTTCCGTGACGGAAATACGGAGAAACCGTTCCGGAGAAACTCATTAGTGTAGTGTAACGTGGAGATGAAGACACTCGTGTCGTCTGCATATATGATATATTTAGCATTGCTGAAAATTAGGACAACGTCATTTATCTATAAATTGAAGATCAGAGGACCTAGGATACTACCTTGAGGAACACCTGTTTTCATATTACCCGTTCCTGACGTGAAGTTATTTGTACAGATTGCCTTCTTTGATGTAAATACGACGTAATGAACTGTAATGGAATACCCGTGATGCCGTAGGTCGCGAGCTTTCCTAATAATATATTGCGCTTTATATGATCGAAGGCCTGAGTGTGGTCAACAAATATACTTATTGTCAGCAGCTTCATTTCAATGTTACTCAGTATGTGATCTTTCTGATCTAAAAGTGCTAATTGCGTTGACTTGTTTTTTTTTTTGAAATCCATATTCAGCTTTCGTGATAATAGAATGTTTTTCACAAAATGATGACATTTGAGCTAAAATTATTTTCTCGATACCTTTGGGAAAATGCGGCAAAATTGATATAGGGCGATAGTTTTGAATGTTGAGCTTGTCAGCCTTTTTATATATTGGTGTGACTTTGGCAGTCCTTAGGTAAAACTTGTTGTTGGGCTAGTTGGTGCGTGGTAGAAGAAAATTGGACGACGCAAACCACCGAGAAGAAAAGGCGAAAGGAAAGTGGGCGATTGTGGGCGAGAGTGGGCAATTGTTGGATGAGACGCATGGTGTGTGGCATGGTGTATATATTGCGGTGGATTTGCAAAAATAAAGTTAGTTGCGAGTTGACGCTCTTTCCTTTCGTCTTTTCTTGGTGGTTTGTGTCGTCGAATTTTCTTGTTTGGCAGTCCTCATTTTCGATGGGAAGATACCTGAAGAAATAGCTGTGTTATAGATGTGTACTAGAACAGGCGCTATGTCATGAATAACATGTTTAATTGAACGGATAGGTAGGTCATCTGAATCGCAGCTTTTAGAATGTTCCATTGCCACGAATACTGTGCAGATCTTATCTACGTTAGTTGGGTGAAAAAATATTATATTTGCGATTGAGGGCAAAGAGGGGTTGGTTTCATGGCTCATGTGCGACTGTGTTTCACTGTTGAGGACGTAATCATTAAACGCGTTCACCATATCAGTACCGGATAATAAGTGGCCGCCTACATCAATTTTTTCTATAGGTTCTGTTATTTGGGTACGCCTCATAATATTATTAGGGTCCTCCCGACTTTTTTCGAATTCCCTTCACAAAATGAAAAAGATTCCAGAAAGTAGTTATCTTTCGTTTTTCTTATTTCCTTGTTTAATCTATTCCTGTACACCTTGAATTCCTTGAGGTCAGCAAGGTCACGAGTTTTATTGAACCTAGCATACAACTTTTCGCGTTTCTTAATTTTCTTCAACATCTCTCTTGTTATCCATGGTTTATGGAATGATTTCGGCTTAAATTTTTTTTTGTAAAATATTTCTGATATGCTACAAAGAATTTTTCAATGAAGGTATTATATGCTCTGTCGACATCACTTTCCTTAAATATGTCCTGCCAACTTAATTGTTGTAACTCTGTTTGGAAAGCTGTCATAGTACGTTCATTGATGTCCTGGAATACGATTGTTGTGTTTTTATTAGGGTTTTATGATACGCGGTCGATTAATACACACACTGGGTTGTGATCACCGATTTCATTATTCAGGACAGCGCTTTTAACAAGTGAAAGATCATAATTCGTGATGAATAGGTCTAATGTAGTTTCAGAGAAGTGTGTGATTTTATGCTTGCTCTATAACATTTTTACATCCGTGAGAAGCAATTACATTCACTAAATCTTGCTGTCTAGTGTTACGTGAGCACATATCAATATTTAAGTCACCATTGATGATCACTTCTCGCCGGTTTTCACATGTGTATGCTAACAGCCGGTCTGCAAAAGTAAGAAACTCCTCAACGATACCGTCAGGTGGACGGTAGCGCACATCAAATATAATTCCGTCGGCCTGGTTACACAATGACTCAACATTAAGCAAAGTTACAGTAAATTGTTGTAATAGATCACATGCTATCGTATTCTTCACTGACAGACAGATGCCACCACCGCGCCGAGTTTTTCTGTTTAAGTGAAACATCTTCTTTTGAGGTAGTCCAAACATGTTTGTGTTATCTGAATACCATGTTTGGCACAACAAAACAACATCACAGAGATCATTAATATCATGAAAGAATGTGTCTAGTTCACCAAGTTTGTTACAAGCAGACTGTACATTCATATGTAAGCAGCTCACGCCCTTCAATCCGACTAGAGAAGAAAACCAGTTTTGTTTTTCAGTATGACCAAGCTGGGTCATCGTGAACGAAAGCTACTGGAACGATAAAACAGAAAAGTTCAAAGAAGAGGACGAACTAGGCAGCGAGTGCGCGAAGCCCGTCTATATCTTTCACTACCGTAGCTGGTTGATTGCTACTTTTACGCACTAGTACCTTCCCATTTGCATACCAGGCAAACTAGTGCCCTGTCTCATTTGCCCATTCTTTAGCCGCAGCAAGCAGCTTTCTGGCTCGAAAAGCCATATTTTCGTTAATGAAAACCGTGTTTCCCCTCTCTCCGAGGGCCCATCTTTTGGCAATCCAGGCGTCTTTCAACTCCTGGTGCACAAAACGCAAGATGATCCAGCGCGTTTTCCCAGTCCTAGCTGGAAGTCTGTGCACAGCGACTACATCTTGCATAGTAATGGGCTGCAGTTCCAGTTCTGTTGCCAGGTCGTTGACCTTTTCAATGAGATTCTCGCTCTCGCATTCTGCAGTACCATGGATTTCAATATTTAGTCTTCTACTTCGCCATTCGAGAGCTTGAAGGTCAGACTCCAGTTGGCATAGCTGTTGTGGAGCGCCACTATTCTCAATCTTTTCTACCTTAAGCTTTAGTTCTTTGAGTTCCCTCTCTTGTTTGCCTTGCCGAGTCTGAATTCTGTCAAATTGGTCAGACAGCAGTTGGACTGAACTCTCAATATCGGTTATTTTGCCTGGCACAACAAGCAGAGTACTCAGCTTGCGGTCCAGTTCCGCTATGCTTCAATGCTTTGCAATGCTTTCCCTGGGGTCCGCACTTCGGAAGTCGTGTCCGCATCTCATGAAGTTTAGTTTTAGTGCACAATTAGACCGTTTGAAGGTCGCCGGGTTCCCTAGCACGATTTTGTATGCGGTTGCGGAATGCCTCCTGCAGAAGGTAAAAAAAGGCCCAATGGAAGCACGAAAGGACAAAGAACGGCCGCAGGTGGTGCCTTATATTCATTAGGTTACACACAACCTGAAAAAGGTGGCGAGTCGGCATGGTGTACCGCTGGTGTTTGCGGCCCCAAACAAACTGACGAAGTTGTGCCCTCGCATCAATGGAAGTCATGCTCAACAGCCGAAAGGCTGCAAAAAGAAGCATACGCGGCCGTTCACGAAGTGCGCCACCGGAGTGGTTTACGAGATACCCATATCGTGCGGGAAGAGCTATGTTGGCCAAACGGGGCGCTGCGTAAATGATCGAGCGAGGGAACACGCTCTCACGGTAAAGAATAAGGAAGGTGCGCATTTAAGCGCGCATGTCGCTTCATGTGGATGCACGCCATGCTTCACGCAGATTAGGATCCTGGGAAAAAGTAAAAGCAAGGTAGCGCGGGAAATGTTGGAGGCATATCACATAAAGAAACGGGGTATCAATTGTGTTAGCGAGACGTCACTCAGCCTGTATGACTCGGAAGTACGGTATCTGGAGAGAATGTGTCCGATAACATGATTAGGTAAGCGAGCATGTTGCGCATGTGTTGATGAGAAGTGGGTGTATATTAGCCTGTTTCCACGAGGAATAAACGGTTGTAAGTGAGCGCCCGTCCTGTCTTGTGTCTCTTCTTCTGTGTGAATGTGATTTTGGCGCGAAGTTGACTATTTAATCCAGTTCCGCTAGTTTTGTGAGAACATCTGCATCCGTTTTTAGCGCCATGGTGCTGACACAATTTTTTGCACTGCCTGCCCTGCATACGTCGCACTTCCATGTCTTCTTATGCTGATCCCGTTTGCTCTTTACCGTGTTTTCGCTTACTTATGAGCATTCACCGCAATGAAATGAGAAGTCACATTGACAACAGGTAACAACGAGGTCAGTGTGGTGCAATACCGTACGGCAACAGTAATAGCGCAACATTGTCAACAGGCAGAGCTATACACAGGAGGCAGACTGCTCTTTTGCATAAAAAACAAAATGTACCCAGGTGGCAGCGGCGGGAGCCAAGGAGAATCAACGGATAGAAAGTCACCAACCAGAAAAGACAGAAGAGCAAGGTAAGACCATTGCGTCCAGTGCGCTCCGCCGCAACCACTCAAAAGTACGCACACACCCCCTGCGAAGCGATGATTTCGCCCGCTGTGGCAGCACACTCGTCGGAAGATAGGTTGTGGCGCGGGATTCAAAAATGCTCCGGTCTGCAGGGAACGGCGAAAATTTCACTTTAGCACGACAGTGGAACTCGAGTGGCAGTGGAAGGCAGCGGAAATAAGGCCTTAGTGGTCCGTAGGCTGTAGTACCTGAGAAGGCATAAGAGCAAGGTAAGACCGTCGCGTCCAGTACGCTCCGCCGCTGCCACCCAAAAGAAAGAACACACCCCCTGCAAAGCGATGATTTCGCCCGCTGTGGCAGCACACTCGTCTGAAGATGAGTTGTGGCGCGGGATTCAAAAAGGCTCCGGTCTGAGAAAGAAGAGCAAGGTAAGACTGTTGCGTTCAGTGCGCTCCGCCGCTGCCATCCAAAACTCAGTGATATAGGTGAAGGTGAGCCGTAGCATGGGTGGCTGGACTGGCTGGTGACGGAAAGTGGCGTAGCCAGGTGGTGGCACTCCGAAGCCGTGCCCCCCCCCCTCCCCGGAATTTTTTTTATCCATGGCATACAGAGCGCAAAATGACACTCGATCAGCCTGCCCGGCTCCCACATATCAAAGAGGTCCCCCCCCCCCCATCGCCGAAGAAAATTTCTGCCTGCGCCCCTGGTGCCGGGTGGCGCGACTCAAGGCGGTTGCACGCGATTGTAAAACAAACTTGGACCATATCCCGAAGGGAACCCTGATGGGATGCGAAGCTGCAGCGGTGCGCACGGCGTTGACCCGGTTGAAACGGGTGTCGACGCGGGTGCTCGAAGAACGGTTTGAAGCGAAACTCGGTGTAGCATTTACTCGAGTAAACGTTTGTTTGAAACGCAAAGACACGCACTCTCGAACGCGCTCAACTTCCTTGGCTCGCGTCTCGTCGGTGCTGGTCACGCTCCGTCTCCATTCTCGAACGCGCTCGGCGTTCTTGGCTCGCGCCTCGTCGGTGTCGTTGGTCTTCCGCTGCCGACGCTTGCGTTCGGCTTCCCTGGCTCGCGCCTTGGCGGTGTTGCAGACGCAACGTCACCATTCGCGAACGCGCTCGGCTTCGCTAACCCTAGCAACGCCACCGACGGCCGGGTTAGGCCTAATCGCATCAGCGGATGTTTCAGCGGGCGAAGGAGCGTCGTCTTCCGGCGTCCTCTTCATCTCAGATAAACGAGCCGAAAGAGTGTTTCCACTCGACGTGCGGTCGAGCGTTGCGGGCGGTGGAGAGGGTGAAGCGAGAGAGAAGTGACACGTTCAGAGGTGTTGCGAGCGGGCGGAGGAGCCGGCAGCTGCGGGCGCTGCGGCGAGCATGCTGCGGGTGAGGGAGATAGTGAAGTCAGCGCGTACCTGCGAGGGAAGCGTGCGAGGGGAGCGTGACGTCAACGCTGAGCTGTGGAGTGACCTAGTTGGTCACGCCATTCGTACGGACGCACGTAACGTACAGCGTTACACACGTGATTGAAAGAGCTGATTCACATCTAATAACATGCCACGTGACCGGCGCAACCGCACGCAAAGCAGAGGGGCTGGTTGTCGGGTGTGCGCCATCAGTTCACCAGGACAGGTCCCACGCATGTCGCAGGGTGCGATTGTCGGCGCGGCTGCTCCAATGACTGCATAGTGGGCGGCAGTCGGAGCCTAGTGATGACGTCACTGTACCCAGCCGGCATACCCGCTTTGAAGGATGGAGATCTAGCGGCGGCTTCGGCGTAACTCAGTGGGGCAGCCGGAGGGATTGCATGGCGTGTCCTGGCGACAACTTGAGCCTAACTCAGTCGCGCAGGAGCCGGAGGTTGCTGGTTATACTCATACTTGACCTCCCTAATTTCTTGGTCAATCGCTCGGCGGAGGGGAGTAAGGATGGTCGACGGCTGTTCAATATGCGGCGGGTGAGCAGCGGCCAGGAGAGAGACCTGGCGGACAATTTCCTTGCATACAAATGACTTATTTCGGCGAGCAAGATCGGGTGCTCAGAAATGGGCGACAAGCCAGCGAGATCTGCGTCGTGGGGTGTAGAGTGACGCGTTATCCAACGCTGCCAGCGCAGCTCTTCGCAGCTGTGGTACAGCGTTGTGACCTTGGCCACTGTGCAAGGCTTTTTGGCAAGAATCATAATGCATGTGCCGTCGTCTATGCCTTTCTTAACGTTCTGGGTCTTGTTAGGCTCAGACATGTTTCCGTCGGCTTTCTTACCCTAGTTGAGGACGTCTTCGATATAGCTTCTGAAAGATTGATTGGCCTGCTGAGCTCAGTTGTGTAAACGCTGTTTTGTTTGTAGCTTACAAACAGCAGGGGGGGCCAAAAACGTCAATGATGGTGGTCTTCGGATGCGTCGGAAAATCGGATGCGTTGTTGTTGTACCACAAGCCGGCCACAGCCACGAGATAGTACACCAAGTTGCTGAACTTGCCTGGTTTGCCCCATTTTTTTGTGTACGCTAGGCGCTCGTAAATTTCGAGGCAATACTCCACATCGGCGCTACGGGCGACAGTGAAGATATGTGGATCGCGGATACGAGGGGTACCAGGACATATGGCCGTTCCAGCAAGAGGAATTAGCTGGCCGGCGTCCTGAGGCATGGTAGATGGCAGTGTTCGAGACCGAAGTTCCAGGGGCATCAAAAGGGGGATCGAATTTTTAGGCCACATCACTCTCCACCAATTTGTAAAGGTTTCATTGGACGATGCTCGGCGACGATGCAGAAAGGCGACCGTCAAGACGGAGCACTTACCGTAGCACGAGCGGCGTTCTCTCAGAATAGAGCCGTAGATTGACGACACATTACAAAGCGCTGGAGAGGACGACCCATTACAGAGTTCCAAGGCTTCCCTACAGTAGCGACCTTTCGTAGTAGACCTTTCCCCCTACAGCCGCACGTATATTCTGACCGGGGTTGTTATTGGTGGCTAATTTCACTGCGTAACGGAACATTTTCGTTTCTGCCACTGACGAAGAATTATCGCTGAATCCTTTGTGATATGAGCGCAGCCTCTAAACTACTTTGTACTTATACAACTGAAATTTTATGAAGGTGTGATGGTACGTTTTGCCCGACTCGTCCAAATGCCATTTTGCGAGCCACCAAATTACAGTACTTGGCTATTCAGTGGACGGTAACAGGGTACAACCAGACCCGGCAAAATTCAGCGCCGTCAAAAGTGTTCCTGTTCCACGACCTGCAAAGTATTTTCGAAGCTTTCTAGCACTGTGTTCTAACTTGCGACACTTCATAAAAATTTTGTGCACATAGCAAAACCTCTACGTAGCTTCTCAAGCAACAGGTTCCCTTTGTATGGGACTCAAAAAGGCTTCTCCGTTCTCGAATCTCATCCCGCTCCTCACTACTCCTCCGATTCTGGCGAAGTATGAGTCTGCTGCCCCCACTGAGATCTGTACTAATGCTCAGCCTGGTGCATGTTTTCATGTTGTGCGAAACGTGGTATTCAGATAATACAAACATGTTTCGACTACCTCAAAAGAAGAAGTTTCACTTAAACAGAACAACTCGGCGTGGCGGTGGCGTCTGTCTGTTGGTGAAGAGTACCATCGCATGTGATATATCACAACACTTTACGACAATTTCGCTTAATGTGGAGTCATTGTGGATCCAGGCTGACGGAATTATATTTGCTGTGTGCTACCGTCCGCCTGACGGTATTGTTTAGGAGTTTCTTACTTTTGCAGAGCGGCTGTTAGCATACTGTCACTAATCCCGTTAATGGGGACGGCAATCGCCGGGCGGATTCTAAGGGCTGGCGTCAAGGCCCTCCGAAAACGCACCACGAAAGCGCGGACAATTTAGAGTTGGTCCTTTGGTGCGCCAGCGAACGCCGGTTGTGGTCCAAAGACCGAGTCAGAACCGAGAGTCGATAACACAAACGAAAACGAAATATATTCTCAGTTAAGGCAACACAAATAACACAAACACGTGCACACTCGGCTGGTACCAGTTACAGCTTCACAATATAACTCAGATGGTGTTTACACAACGGGAGCTAACCAAACAGATCGCACGTTACAAATGCAATCGCATGCATTACAACTATTCAACGACAGTTAAAGTCCTGAATAGATAATGGCGTATCCAGTCCACAATACTTGGACGGTAATCGAATGCTTCTCTTCAAGGAAACACTCACGCCAGCTCCAGCGTTGATCGTCGTAGCTCAACCGTCGTCGTGACTTGTCACGGCTCACACGGCGTCGTCATCCAATTCTTCCAGATTGACGATCGACTGACCGCACACCATCATAAACACGACTTCTTTGGCTAACGGAGCCACATGTAGCATAACTTCCCCATCACCGGGCCGACTGACTCGCTCACTCCTTCGCTGGCTGTCTCTGACTCCTCTCTGGCTGCACTACCGTCGATTGCACGCTTTTATCCCTTCTCCCCCGGGTTCTAGAAGCGTCGGGATGTTTCTTCTGCGTGCAGTACAGCTAAGCCTGGGGAAAGGGCGAGAGCTTTCTCGTAGGTTCGAATCGCGGCGGCATCGCTCGGGGATGCGTCCCCCCTTCCTTCTAGAACCATCCAGGCTTTCCCGGGCGTTCGATCGTGTCGACGGCGTCTGGCTCGAGTGGGTGAGGAGGATGCGGCGCGCCGGCGTCTTTTGATGCTTGTTTTTTCGTCTTTTGCGCTTCTTGGGCGAGCGGTTCGCTCCGTTCTGTCTCGTAGCCAGCTGAAAGCGGCCTCGCGCGCGCTTTATAACACGCTAATTCGTGACACTGCCCCCCACTTCAAGAATATTATCACATAATATTCAAACAACACAAATTAGCGCGCACATGCACATCCAAAAATGTCCCACATACAGAGTCCATAACTCAGTCCACACACAATGCGCGTCGCATTCATAATGGAACTCTGAATACAATTCACAGGGCATTTCAATGTCGAAATATAAACACAAGTACATAAGTACAAAACGCCATCATACATTTCATATAAACAGTGCGAACGCTCAAAACAAAGCTCTTCAATTATAATGCATATACAATTATATCAATAGCATTGTACACATCATCATCATCAGCCTGTCTACACCCACTGCAGGGCAAAGGCCTCTCCAATGTTCCGCCAATCAACCCGGTCCTGTGCTTTCTGCTGCCACGTAATACCTGCAAACTTCTTAATCTCATCTACCCACCTAATTTTCTGTCTCCCCCTCACGCGTTTGTCATCTCTTGGAATCAAGTCAGTTACCCTTAATGACCACCGGTTATCCTGCCGACGTGCTACGTGCCCGGCCCATATCCATTTCTTCTTCTTGATTTCAACTATGATGTCATTAACCCCCGTTTGTTCCCTGACCCACTCTGCTCTCTTCCTGTCTCTTAAGGTTACACCTATCATTTTCCTTTCCATCGCTCGCTGCGTCGTCCTCAATTTAAGTTGAACTCTCTTTGTAAGTCTCCAGGTTTCTGCTCCGTAGGTAAGTACACATAAAATAACGCAAGTAACACTTGGGCTCACTAGCCATACACACTCGACACTGGGTATAATAACACATCTCATTCAAAACTCAAACACTAAAAACACTTTCAACTCCAACACCCTGTACTGTTTAAATCGTGCCGCGCTTGCGCCCCTTCTTTCGGTGCTCGCTCGCTCTCAATTTGTTCCTCTTCTTCTTCTGTCTCCCCCTCACGCGTTTGCCATCTCTTGGAATCCAGTCAGTTACCCTTAATGACCACCGGTTATCCTGCCGACGTGCTACGTGCCCGGCCCATATCCATTTCTTCTTCTTGATTTCAACTATGATGTCATTAACCCCCGTTTGTTCCCTGACCCACTCTGCTCTCTTCCTGTCTCTTAAGGTTACACCTATCATTTTCCTTTCCATCGCTCGCTGCGTCGTCCTCAATTTAAGTTGAACTCTCTTTGTAAGTCTCCAGGTTTCTGCTCCGTAGGTAAGTACACATAAAATAACGCAAGTAACACTTGGGCTCACTAGCCATACACACTCGACACTGGGTATAATAACACATCTCATTCAAAACTCAAACACTAAAAACACTTTCAACTCCAACACCCTGTACTGTTTAAATCGTGCCGCGCTTGCGCCCCTTCTTTCGGTGCTCGCTCGCTCTCAATTTGTTCCTCTTCTTCTTCTTGCGAGCCGTTCCATTTGACGGTACCGGAGGGGGCGTCTCTGCGGCCGTCGACACATTTGACGCTAGCAAGGCGTGGTCGCGTTCGTTAGAACGTTCGCGGTGCTTTGCCAACTTCTGCGCGCCGTGGTGTTTTGCTTGGACGACCACCTTCGTCATCTTTTGAGCCGCAGATGATGGTGGCCGCTCAGTTGCAACATCATCTGCTTGGCGCGTCTTCACAGGCGGTACAGCGACCGTTGGTGCTCCCTCATTGATATTCCGTGATACCTCGGCCTCAATTCGAGCTCGGGCGGCATCCTTCATGGGATTCCCTTCCCCGCTTCCTTTTTGTCGCGGTTCCCGAACTGACGAGGACTCCATCTTCGGGGCTTCTCCCAAACGTTCAGGATCGTATGGCCCTCGAGCTCCGTCGATGTTTCCCACGATTAGGTCGAACAGGGGGTTATTCATGCACAGGGCAGTAACTCTCCCGCTGAAGTAAGGGGTCTCAACCTCAATCGTGGCTTCAGGAAGCATTCGAATACAACTATCAAGCAGGCGAACTGGTTGGGTATTGCCTGTGAAATCACTCTCTCGGACCAATTTCTTTCGTACGATAACCGTGGTGCATCCACTATCTCTTAGTACTGTGACTTCCTTTCCACCAACTTTCCCCTTAAGTGTCGGCATTCCTTTAGTTGAGTCTGTTGTCACCGCAGCACCAATGAAATGCATCTTCTTCCCACTTTTCAGCTCGGCCAATTCATCATTGGTCGCTTTTGCTTCTTCGTTTGGCGGGGAATACGCACAAGCGGCTTGGTGGACCTTACTCGCATCGCTTCGACATGCGTCTGCTTTGTGCCCAGTTTGTCCACATTTAAAACACTTCATCACACTGGGGCGTGAGAAGTTAGTCCGACAACTGTTAGCGCGATGGCCCACCCGGTTACACAGAAAGCATCGCGGAACACTCTCCGGTGCACGCTTCTTTTCGTCAGGTGCCGATTTCTTCGACTCCTCGTGAACTTCCTTTTTTACTTTGGCCAGGTTCGTGCCACCTTGCGCTTCCAAGAATTGATCGGCCAATTCAAGCATATCCTCGAGCGATTTAGCCCTCCTCTCTTTCAGATACAGCGACAGGCTCGGGTGGCAACTGGTGAGAAATTGCTCTCTGATTAAAAGCTCTCTAAGCTCACCGTACTCCTGCGCCGTCTCTGAAAGTTCGATCCACCTGTCAAAATAATGGCTGAGCCGCGCGGCATACTGCGTTGCCGTCTCGCCATCACCTGGCCTTCCCGTACGGAACCGATCTCGGAAGCCTTCCACGGTGAATCGAAATCGCTTCAGCAAAGCAGCTTTCACTTTCGTGTAATTAGCTGCATCGGTAGGTGTCAGCCTACCGTACACACTGAGCGCTTCGCCACTCAAGCAAGTGCTCAAAGCTGTTGCCCATTGCTGTTCCGGCCAATTTTGGCTTCTAGCTATCGTCTCAAACCTGTTCAGGTATGCATCAAGGTCATCTTTCCTTTCATCAAACGCCACAAGCAGTTTGCTTGGGTTCAAACGGAAGCTATGATCTTCCCTTTCACTGCTCTCGGCTCTAGCCTGGACGGGAGTCTCTGTGCGCTGCTGCAAACGGAGCCGCTCGAGTTCCAATTCGTGCTGCCGTTGCCTTTCTCTCTCAGCCATCTGCGCCTCTCTTTCTTCTTTCTCCCTCTCAGCTGCTAGCCTCTCTCTCTCCAGCTCCAGTTTCATTTGTTGTTCTCTTTCTTCTTTGGCCCTTTCAGTCGCCAACCTCTCTCTTTCGAGTTCTGCAGCTTTTTTTTTCCTTAGCCCTCTCTCTTTCTTCTTTTCCTTTTGGCTAACCCACTTTCGTAGTTCGGCCCCAGACAAACCCATCTTCGCACCAAGGCAACTAATTTCTCGAGATCCATGATGCCAGTCGACAAAACCTAGCCGCGTGCACACAATTATCTGCCTAACTTCGAATTCAGAAACACTCTCTGCACACAGGTTTAGCGAGAACGCGGTGCAACACTCAAAAATCGTTCGAAAGCACTATCAACGTCTCAAGGCTCTTTCTCTCCCTACTTGGACACACTGTGCACCAAAAAGGTCCTGTGGTCGCGGACGCCAGAATAATTGTCACTAATCCCGTTAATGGGGACGGCAATCGCCGGGCGGATTCTAAGGGCTGGCGTCAAGGCCCTCCGAAAACGCACCACGAAAGCGCGGACAATTTAGAGTTGGTCCTTTGATTGCGCCAGCGAACGCCGGTTGTGGTCCAAAGACCGAGTCAGAACCGGGAGTCGATAACACAAACGAAAATGAAATATATTCTCAGTTAAGGCAACAAATAACACAAACACGTGCACACTCGGCTGGTACCAGTTACAGCTTCACAATAAACTCAGATGGTGTTTGCACAACGGGAGCTAACCAAAAGATCACACGTTACAAATGCAATCGCATGCATTACAACTATTCAACGACGTTAAAGTCCTGAATAGATATGGCGTATCCAGTCCACAATACTTGGACGGTAATCGAAGCTTCTCTTCAAGGAAACACTCACGCCAGCTCCAGCGTTGATCGTCGTAGCTCAACCGTCGTCGTGACTTGTCACGGCTCACACGGCGTCGTCATCCAATTCTTCCAGATTGACGATCGACTGACCGCACACCATCATAAACACGACTTCTTGGGCTACACGGAGCCACACGTAGCATAACTTCCCCATCACCGGGCCGACTGACTCGCTCACTCCTTCGCTGGCTGTCTCTGACCCTGTCTGGCTGCACTACCGTCGATTGCACGCTTTTATCCCTTCTCCCCCGGGTTCTAGAAGCGTCGGGATGTTTCTTCTGCGTGCAGTACAGCAAGCCTGGGAAAGGGCGAGAGCTTTCTCGTAGATTCGAATCGCGGCGGCACCGCTCGGGATGCGTCCCCCTTCTTCTAGAACCATCCAGGCTTTGCCGGGTGTTCGATCGTGTCGACGGAGTCTGGCTCGAGTGGGTGAGGGGATGCGGCGCGCCGGCGTCTTTTGATGCTTGTTTTTTCGTCTTTTGCGCTTCTTGGGCGAGCGGTTCGCGCCGTTCTGTCTCGTAGCCAGCTGAAAGCGGCCTCGCGCGCGCTTTATAACACGCTAATTTGTGACCATAACGCATGTGAAAACCGGCAAAAAGTGATCATCGATGGTCTCTTAAATATGAAACGTGCTCACGTACAACTAGACAGCAGAGTTATTGAATATAATCGCTTCTAACGGATGTATAAGTGTAATAGAATCAAGCACTAGAACCACACATTCTCTGCAAGTACATTAACCTATTCATCACAATTATGATTCTTCACTTCTTAAAAGCGCTAGCCTCAATGATCAAAATGGAGATCACAACCTAGTGCGGTATTTATTGACCGCGTATTACAAAACCCTAAGAAAAACACAACAATCGTATTCCAGGACATCAATGAGCATACTATGACAGCTTTCCAAACGGAGTTACAACAATTAAGTGGGAGGACGTATTTAAAGAAAGTGATGTAGGCAGAGCATATAATACCTTCCTTGAAAAGTTTTTTGTAGCATATCAGAAACATTTTACACAAAAACAATTTAAGCTGAAATCATTCCGTAAACCATGGATAACAAGAGAGCTG
>NC_051181.1:48941466-48963094 GCF_013339695.2 Rhipicephalus sanguineus
GGGGGCCCAACGCTAATTTCCGCGCCGTGTCTATAGGAACCTGGCGCCCGATAGCTAGTATGTGACCATGAAAAGGCAGCAGGAACGAGAAGGGACATCACACGCAGCCGTCAGTGATCCCGGCAGGTGTTTCCCTGCCACGAACATGGAGGTGTACACTTCGTGGCTCGGTGTCGGAAATGCCGGTGGTACCAGCAGAGAGGTTGAGGGCTGGGACTCCGAGCGTCTCATGTGCGTGAAAGAGCTCGATGATCAAAACGAGGCGAACTAGTCTCCTGCAGTTGGCTCCGGATTGCGGCAATGGAGGCGGCGAGTTCGTCAATGCGGGCCTCAAGACGCCAAATCGCTGTTTCTGCTGGTGGTAAGACAGCGTTGACAGATTGGGAGGTCGCTTCATGAACCTGATCGACGAGCTTCGCCAGGCGGTCGAGGTTCACGTCGCCGACCGCCGCGAGGACGAGGCGTATTGGCTGAGAAAGGCGCTGGAGGAACAGCTGGCGAAGCAACGCTGAGTGGGCAGACACGTCGTGGTCCTCAAGAAGCTGTCGCATTCGGCGCAGTAGTTGGGAGGGGCGCCTGTCGCCAAGGTGCCCCTCTGCAAGGAGCTGCTGTAGGCGGACGCGTTACGAAGGCATGAATCGCCTCCAGCAGCTCTGGTGTTAAGGTGCTGATAGGGGTTTAAGGTGCTGATAGTGTAGTGTCTGAGGGGTTGGAGAGGACGTCGGAGAGCTCGCTGGCAACATCAGGAGGAAGGACACAGGCTACGTGGTAGTAGCGTGTAGTTTTCGAGGCGATGCAGTACAGGGAGAATTGTGCCTCGACCTGGTGAAACCAAACTTGCGGGTCCTGTGGCCAAAAAGATGGGAGACGCAGTTGCACGGCCGAGACGTCCTGCAGACGTGAAGTTTGTTCAGTTGAGGGTGCATTTGAGTCAGTCATTGTCTTCGTGCTAGGTCACCACTTGTAGGCTGATGCCACAGGAGCGAAAGAAAGACACGCCTGAACGATAATCGATGCCAGCCAGGAACGTGAGCCGTGGCTTCACGTGCCACAGCCTAGCGCCTTCTTTTTTTTTCTTCTCTCGCCATCGCGCGCTCTCCGGTTTGCGCGCCGCCCGAACGAGATCGCGACAACGTCATAGCCGCCATTTGTTTGGCTGCGTTTGCTCCAGCAGCCTACTTCTGGGCGGCTGCTCGCGAACTGCGCGGAAGTGTGTCACAGTTCTGTGCGCTGATCTGATCGAGCGCTGCACCCGCTATGTGGTGATACTTGCACCCGGATGGATGGATGGATGAACAACTTAATTTTAGTCCTTCGGCGCGAGGCTTGTCATTTTTGAAACCGAAACAGACGACACTGGTCGGTAATCAGGAGTCCGTAATTAATTATCTCTCGCGCAGCAAACGATGTGCCGTGTTATGACTAACAGGCCCCCAGTAACACATTGCAGCAAGAAACCACGAGGCTAAAATTTTTGTGTCAGTACCCCTTTAAGAGAGAAAGAAGCCAACTAAGACACCTCACTACCTTTAGCTGATCACAAGAGCCTTGTGTGCCGTTGGCTCTGCACCAGGCTTCTCGATTTTCTTGAAGTGTGTTGTATTGATGAATGGCGGCCAGTTTTAACCTTTCTAAACCAAGATTTTGGGATCGCAGCTACTGCTCCATTTAGGAGTTCATGACGTAGTACACCCTGCGACAAAGCGGCTGTTGTGAAATATACTGTCCTTTCCTTCCCTTCTGTTAATTTCAAAAATTTGATCATTTCAATTATGGTCAACTTTGTTAGCATCCGAGTGTCCAGATTGGTAGCCTGTAGAGAAAATGTCATTTGTGAAGATCAATACATAATAAACAAAGTTGCATTAATTTATTCACTTTTCAATTATTTACAAGTGGTTAAAAGCAAATGAGTAGTTTTGCAGCCTATCATCACGTCGGTGGGGAGGGGGGGATATGCTTTACAGGCGGTTGTTTCAACGCTTATGGCTGCCACAATAGAACCACACTCGTTCTCCTCACAGACTGTAATATAAGAAAAATTATATTCGTGCTACAAAACAACAGACGGAAACTTGCACAAGTTTACTAACACTGACTTGAACCAAACGCGAAAGGACACAATAACAGAAGCAACAAGAAGTAACGGCTGAACTGGTGGCCCGGGAAAACATGATGAAACCGTGGTTTAAACGAACAAGGGGCTATGGGGCCCATTAGCTCACAGGGTCCATCTTTGATAGACATAATCACAAAGAGCAAACTAAGAATGAATCCAAGGAAAGCATAATTGATATTATTTTTACTTTACTTAGTGTATATGCATAAACAGAAATAATGAACAAACAAATAACAGAGCATCTATGGTTTCATTATTTTTGGCTGCATACAATAGATTACACCGGTGTCACACGATCACTTTTTGTCATCATCAGGGCCGATCTGGGTCTGATTTCTTGATCGCGATCAACAATGATCGCTGCTACGCGGTTCAAATTATTCCGGATCAGTTTGGCTGAGACGTTAGTCAAACCGCGATTTGGGAGCCAGATCGAAATCAAAAGTACCCGTGTGACATCGGTATTGAACGTGACTTACGTCACAATTACTGAAACGAAACATGCGATGGCAAAAAAAGGCTACAAAAGAAAAGAGGAAACGGTCTTCGTGAACAGACCCCGCTACTTACCTGATCATGAAGCGTGGGAAGTGCCAGGTGGAACCACGCTACCGTAGACTTCTACCGTTGAAGCCGTTGCCGCCGAAAGCCTTGCTGAAGTGTACGCGGAGAGGAGGGGGCACAGCAGAACAAAAAACTGATAAATTCAGCCGCACGGTTTCTTGATATCCTAAAGTTTCATACTAATGAGTAATGAAGGGACCGTGGCACCCGCCCTTGCAATGTTGTTTTGGGCGCGAAACAATCACGTGATTGAAAGAGCCCGCGATGCAACCGTTGCGCCCTTAATGTGCAATGTAAACCAGTGATGTAAATTATAGCCTCCGAGACAAGCATAAAAATTGGCAATCACAAAGGCTGTGTATATGCGTCACTTGTGTTATAATTTGGTAATTTTAGACATGTTACGTACAAATTGTATTGGTATTTTTGAAGTATTCCTAAAGTTTCATTCCACTGACATCTTTTAAGTGCAAGTTCATAAAAAATTTTGGCAGATCCCACGTACCGTGGCAATCGATGTTATGCGAAGCATGCGCAGGAAAGTGACTGTGCCCTAATTTTTCACATTGAGCAAAACGTGAAGGAGTGACGCTGGAGTAATGTGCAATTGGTATATACACATACGTTGAAGAGTCGAGCATGTGTTATTAACCAGTTGTTTACAGTTGCGCAACGCTGCCAACAACGACATGGGAAGCTGATATGTAGTGCTTATATTCTTCAATATTGGATAGCACGGATTCGAACAGGACAAAGTAAACAGATGCACAGGACAAGCGCAACGCGCTACTAAGCTTCCTCCAGAAAAAATTTCTCTGGATTATACACAACCGAGTGGCACGCAGGCGCCCTGCACGTACGTTACACTCACAATCGCAGTTATGTTACAGTCGTGTTTCAGTTATTCTTATACTTGACTCTTATGACAGACAACGCACGCACGTTTCACGATCTCGTATGAATGTGTGGAACGGATTTTTGACAGTTCAACAAATTCATCATCACCGTGATCAGTGAGCACCAGCAGCTTAATTGACAGGACTTGTTATCGAATCCGTTCGTGATCGTGGCTACGAGGGGTCTTAGTGTAGTAAAGTGAAAGGTATAATACAGCTGGTGGCAGGGGCGTAGCCAAGGGGGGGGGGGTTCAAACCCCCCCCCGAAATTTTTCAGTTTTGCTTGCGTATATAGGCACGCACACATACAAACGCACGCACGAACATACATAAAGTATGGTTGAACCCCCCCCGAAAAAATTTCTGGCTACGCCCCTGGCTGGTGGAAATCGTGAATACCTCTTACCAAGAAATGATCTATGATACCTCCCGTCCTGGACCTGGCAACGAGGTCTTGTGATGCCCTGTTCACATTCATGCTGTCTTTCATTGCAGTGTAAGAAGCACGCGTTGTTGGGTTTTGATAAATCAATGTTCAAGTCACCGGCAATGATGAGGGGCATGGTCCCCTCGGCAGAGTTATTGTAGGAAGCACTGACCATGCACTGACCCCGATTTCTGCGCAACCCACGTGGTCCACGTTGCGGTACACGTCCACTTGAGCGTCTTCCAGAGCTGTTTTGTCCTCAGCTCCCTCAATTTCATTGCGTCCGCCGCGGTGGTGTAGCGGTTACGGTGCTCGGTTGATGAGCCGAAGGTCGCGGATTTTGATCCCGACCGCGGCGGCTGGATTTCGATGGAGGCGAAATAATAAAGGCCCGTGTGCTGTGCGATGTCAGTGCACGTTAATGATTACTGGTTAAATGTTGGTTAAAGTTGGTTATCACTTTCTTCGCCTTTCAATGTGTATGTTTCCGTTACTGTGTTGATTGAGAGTCTGTACCACCTGTGGCACATATACCCCCATAACATGAACTCTGCTATTAGGTTATGTGCCACACGTGACTGAGAGAAAGGGTTTCATGACGTACGCGACAGGTATTTGGCATTATTCATGTCATGACCAGTTAATCGTGTTGTTCATACATTGATCCTCTGCTTTGCCAATTTTGGTATATTACAACCTATGGAGACGACCACGAGAGCACCCAGACGTAGGCGGCTAGATAGATAGATAGATAGATAGATAGATATATAGATAGATAGATAGATAGATAGATAGATAGATAGATAGATAGATAGATAGATAGATAGATAGATAGATAGATAGATAGATAGATAGATAGATAGATAGATAGATAGATAGATAGACACGGCCAAAGTGCCTGAGGTTCGCTAAGAAATGCTTCGGATTAAAAAGAAAGTCGGCAGATCCCACGCATTGTGGGAATCGATGTAATGCGAAGCAGCTAGCAAAGAGCTGCATACAACGTCTTGTGTGTCACTAAGGAAAATGCGTGCCATGGTTTTCATGTTAACTCCTGTTATTTATATTCGTCACACAGTCACGTCGGCAGATACCAATTTTGGTGTATATCAAGCTAGTGAAACGGTCGCCAGCGCACCATGAGCGTGGCACGTAAGTCATGCTGTATACATGACATGCGTGTCATGATTTTCATGTTAACTCGTGTTTTTATGTTCGTCACACAGTCACGTCGCGCAATACTAATTCCGGGGTAGATCAAGCTAGCGAAACGACCGCCAGTGCACCATGAGCGTGGCACGTAAGTCATGCTGCACATGACATGCGTGTCATGATTTTCATGTTAACTCATGTTTTTATGTTCGTCACACAGTCACGTCGCGCAATACCAATTTCGGGATAGACCAAGCTAGCGAAACGGCCGCCAGCGCACCATGAGCGTGGCACGTGAGTCATGCTGTACATGACATGCGTGTCATGATTTTCATGCTAATTGATGTTTTTATGATCGTCACACAGTCACGTCGCACAATACCAATTTCGGGATAGATCAAGCTAGCGAAACCGCCGCCAGTGCACCATGAGCGTGGCACGTAAGTCATGCTGTACATGACATGCGTGTCATGACTTTCTGTTAACTCGTGTTTTTATGTTCGTCACAGAGTCACGTCGCACAATACCAATTTCGGGATAGATCAAGCTAGCGCAACGGCCGCCAGCGCCCCATGAGCGTGGCACGTAAGTCATGCTGTACATGACATGCGTGTCATGGTTTTCATGTTAACTCGTGTTATTTATGTTCGTTACACAGTCACGTCGCAAGATATCAATTTTGGTGTATATAAAGCTAGCGAAACGGCCACCAGCGCACCATGAGCGTGGCACGTAAGTCATGCTGTACATGACATGCGTGTCATGATTTTCATGTTAACTCGTGTTTTGTTTATGTTCGTCTCACAGTCACGTCACGCAATACCAATTTCGGGGTAGATCGAACTAGCGAAACGGCCGCCAGCGCACCATGAGCGTAGCACGTAAGTCATGCTGTACATGACATGCGTGTCATGATTTTAATGTTAACTCGTGTCATTTATGTTCGTCACACAGCCAAGTCGCAAGATACCAATTTTGGTAATATAGCGCTAGCGAAACGGCCGCCAGCGCACCATGAGCGTGGCATGTAAATCATGCTGTACATGACATGCGTGTCATGATTTTCATGTTATGACTTGTCATTTATGTTCGTCATACAGTCATGTTACGTCATACCAATTTTGATGTACATTCGATTAACCAAGCGACCAGGAAGCACAAAGTCGTAGGCGGCTAGATAGATAGATAGACAGACAGACAGACAGACAGACAGACAGACAGACAGACAGACAGACAGACAGACAGACAGATAGATAGATAGATAGATAGATAGATAGATAGATAGATAGATAGATAGATAGATAGATAGATAGATAGATAGATAGATAGATAGATAGATACGCTCAAAGTCGCAGAAGTTCGCTAAGAAATGCTTCGCGTTTAAAACGCAATTTTGCACTGCAAGCTCTGCTACATGCCCTGCCAACGTTACAAGACCACCTAACTTTATAATGAAGCTGAAATCGAAACTGCATCACGTGCAATTTCGATTTTAACTCAATATCATCATCACAAACAACACGGCGGCATGGCGCATCTCATTTGCACCCTTGTGTCTACGCGCTCTACATTCTCGGGCAAAGGCGTCAAACAGCGTGAGAAGTCGTGTGACCGAAAACGGCAAGCACTACTGGGAACAGCAGTGCACCTCCACGCAACATTTAAGCATCACCGGTGAGCACACTTGATACGGACCTTCCACCACGAAATAGCGTCCACAATAGAGACACCTGAGCGCGTATGTGCATGATTTGCAAGCCAAGAAACTGCGTCCATCGAACGGACGGTGATCCTCCGAATTACCGTAGCCGGCGCACCAGTGGCCCTTAATCTACAATAGTTTAGACTTTGGTCCTCCAACTGAGGCAATTCCATAGCGCTGTGGTGTCTCATGTGCCTTCTTTTGTCCGTGTCTTAATTAAGCCTGCGCTACCATCAAATATCATGCAGCAAGGGACATTTCTGTTGTGCAGCAGACGTTCCATGCACACTTTGCGCCGACACGCAACGAAGTGTATACCCGCTAGAGCTTTCGCTGCTGAAAGCAGCAAGCTAAAGAACGTATCGGCTCTTCTCTCCGCGCCTTGTACCTAAAAGCGCATGAATGTAACATTGCGGAGCAGCGCGACAAGATGATCGGGAAACAGACCTCTCCAGGTATGAACTACCATTTGTGCTGACTAGCGATAATGGTCCACAATTGTCATATACAGAGTTCGCCAAGTTCACTAAGGAGTGACAGGTCACACACGACTTCCAGCCCAAATCACCCTCAGTCTAATGGAATCGTTGAGAGTGTGGTAAATACAACTAAGCATTTGTTGAAGAAAGCATTCAAAAGTGTTCATGAGCCGCAGGTATGCTTTTTGGACCACAGATATACACCATGCTGGAACACAAACGCAAGCCCGCTAAACTGCTGACAGGTTCATGAACCGAACCTACTCTGTCGACAAGAAAAATGCTGCTTAATCTACCCACCCTGCACCAGCAGACTGATTGGTAGGAAAAAGATGGAACGAATAAGGAACTACTACAGTGAGAAAGCACGGGAGCTACCCGTGCTGAAAAAAGGAGACTCTGTAAGAGTACGACCATTCATGCCTGGAGTGCCATGGGAAAAAGGCATTGTTGTAGAACCAGCAACGACCAGATCTTACAACATTGAAGTGTATGGTGGCATGCTAAGGAGAAAGGTGCACACCTATGACATGTGCCTCAGCCATTTGAGCTTGTGACCAACTAGGAAAGCGTTGCAGAAGCTGACCAAATGGATGAATGGTCCAGACCGCTGCATTAACCTGGTACTACTCGTACATCAAGTACAAAGGAAGTACACCAAGGAAACACTTCGTAATGAACAAAACAGTGCACATCGCGACCTGTGAAAAAGAGACTTGTGCTTCAGCACTGAAGTGACTTCGTTGTGACATAGCTGCTCTTTTAGCTTCCTCAGAGGAAAGAGGCTGCTGCATTATATGCAGTTTCGATTTAGACTCACTACCATGATCGTGAAATAATTATAATAATTATCGGGATTTTACGTCCCGAAATCATGGTATGATTATGAGGGACCGTAGTGGAAGGCTCCAGAAATTTTGAGTATCTGTTTTTTTTAATGTTCACCTAAGTACACTAGCCTCAAGCACCTTGCGTCCATCAGAATGTAGCCGCCATGGCCGGCATTGGATGCCACCACCTTCGGGTCAGCAGTCAAGCACCATAACCCCCAGACCACTGTGGCAGGGACTACCATCATCATAAACAATGCAGTTGGCTGCATGAAGTCATGTGAACAAAGAATGGCATCTCATTAGCAACTCTGTCTCAGTTGGGTGTCTTCTCGCTTGACCCACTAGAGTGAGGGAATCGCACAATCGGGAGTTGCGTTTGTTCAAACTGACATTGGCCTTACGGTCAAAGCAACAGTGCACCCAGACCTCGGACAAATGGCAAGAGGATTGCAGCTGTTGGGCGTTATTTGTGCGCTGCATAGTGTGTTGTGCAGGCACGGTGTCTCCTTGGTGTCTCCTGTGTGTGTTGTGAGTGATCGTTCGTGTGCCCTTTCCTCATGGTGTAATTTATGGTTTAGGTTTTCTTACTGACAACACAGTGTGTTCTGCAGGCCTGCTGTCTCTTACAGACAGTGTGTTCTGGAGGCCTGGTGTCTCATTTGTGTGCCTTGAATTATGGCTTTGGCCCAAACAGATTACACACTTTTTTTTGCAATTGTTTAATTTTTTGGCCCATATTTACTTACAGACAGCTATAGAAAGAATGGAATGCTTTCTTGACGATGTAAGTCCCTAACAGAGGTGTAAGTGCAGAGCATATGCAATAGCTGCTGTATCACGTTTTCATCAGTCAGTGATGCAACCAGGCACTTGAGTACTGCAAACAGTTGTCGAGGAAGCTTCGAACAGGAATGGGCACCCTCTTTTGTTTGAAAGCCAGACATGTCTATATACATTTATTGATTTATTGTTAGTCAGACTGATTGTAATTTCTTACAGTCTCCTGTAACATGTTATTTTTCTGCTTGTATCTTCTACTCAAAGCTTTTTCATCACCTTTTATGCTCCCCAGGGGTAAGGGCTTTGTCAGACTGCTGTTTTTCTGGCTCCATGGTTCCACTTGGTTCCACTTCCATGATTCTTGCCAATCGTAGTGTTGGTTGTAGTTGCCTCGTGTCATGCAAGCATGTAGCTCCTGTTTCAGTAGGTCTGTTTCATGTGTGTTTAATCTGAAACCACCCTAAAACATGATTGCGGGGAAGCATCACAATCCAGGTACAGTTTCACTTCACAATTGTTTGCTTACTTCATTATGTAACGGTTTCCATGCAGTGTGATCGCATTAATTATCCGCAAAAGGCCCAGTAAACAACCCCGAGTTCCAAAAATTGTAATGAAGAGAAATATGCGCACGTTTGTTATGTGAACATGCTGCCACAAGAATTTTGCTTGTACATGCTATAATAAGGAAGTTGCAGGGGTTAGAACATCAGTTTCATCTGGTTTCAAATTTTCGCGCGGCCTCGCCACCTGTCTCCACCGCAGGGAGGGGAAGGCATAGCCCGTTGTCATGACTCCGCCCACTTTGGCAACATGACACGGCGTCGGCAATTGACGTCGTTGGCGAGCTCGATAGCCGCAATGCACTTCCACTTGCTGCGGCTCCTGGTTGTTTATTGTTTACATTGTTACACGTGCTCCGTAACTTGACGGGCAGTTTTCGGCTCTTCAGTAGTTTTAAACCTTTGTGACAGTTCACAATGCAGCAGGGATGCGTGCTTGCTTTCCAAGACGTCAAAGGGGTGCGAGAGAAAAGTCTGGAGAACCCTGCTTGCCGCACGAGCAAGCGCGACCTGTCCGAGCTACCGGAGATTCCCCTCTCTCTGCTCGATTTGCAGCCGACAACTGAACAATGCTTTGCCTCATGTCGAAGGCGAAGTGCGTGCAGGTGCTATGCAGTGCACGGAATATACGCGCGACAAATGTGTGGCTAGAACTGCATCACCGCAGGACCAAAAAACAAGGCACAGTTTCGTAGTGGTGGGTGGGAACAGGAACTGACGTTAACTTGACAACTGTTTTTTGAGACCTGGTTTAGACCAATCGACGAGCTCAGTGGTACGTCAAGTTGCCCATGGGCAAGTTTGCATCACTGCGCGTACGAGGGGGATTGGTCAGGCGAAGGAAAGAGGCACGGGAATTGTTTTTCGAAATGGAAGGTCTGCGCGGTGTGTAATATTTGGAAAATGTGAGTGCCGTCGTCTACTGTATGAATTGGCGAGCTTGTTTGGGGGGTGTAAAAAAAATTCGGAGCCTATTTACTGGCCCTTTAAGACTAACAGAGTGGAAATGACAAGGGCTTAGGAGAGTAACAAACGCGACAGACAGCGCTTCTGTTACTCTCCTATGTCCTTGTCGTTTCCGCTCTGTTAGTTTTAAGCATGTACGACCAACGTGCCCAAAGATTTGCTCTTCTATGCATGCATTAACTAATCTTAATAGAACTTTTTGTTGGGCTAGTTGGTACATGCTTACTGAAAAACCAAAAAGACGCGTACCATCAAGGAAAAAAGTAAGGACAGGACAGAAAGGGCGTCACTCGCAACTAACTTTATTCCCAGAACATCAGCATCATATATAACCACAGCCACCCTGCGCGCGCACATCGCCTCACAAGTTCGTCAAAAACCCGCGATAACAAGATTAACTAATCGAAAAATGAATCGATGAAACTAAATTCACCGCCACGCAGAGCAACAGATGTGTCACTAACACAGCATTCTTTCTTCTTTCTAATATAGTATGCTTCCATAATTTCACGCGCTAAGACATCGTTACTCTTTCCAAGAACGGAGACACTGGCAAACCCAGGCTCACACTTGCAGGAACCACAATGCACAGGCAAATGTGCTGAAAGTTTATTTTTCAACGAAAGTTCGTGCTCCCTCATCCTGTCGTTTATGCACCGGCCTGTTTGGCCGGTGCATAAACGTCCTGTCCTTACTTTTTTCCTTGATGGTACGCGTCTTTTTGGTTTTTCAGTAACTAATCTTAATTTTGCCCTTATATCCTCTTACAGTTACATTTTTTAAGCAGTGATAATTCGTTTGATTTTATAGACTGATGATATTTTGCTGTGAGTAAATTGTACTTCACTGTGCAAATGTTACATAATATGATCACTAATCTTGTGTTCCCTGCAGTTTAATGAACTTTGTATTAGTAAATTCAGTTAGTGCATTAAGTAATCAATAAATGCATGTGTTTTTAGTAACAGCTTTTTTGTGTGATACTGCATGCGCAGTTTGGCCTTTGCATGTTAGCAATGGGTTGTTGCTCCAAAGCAATGAATCTTTGCTTCATGTGTTAACTTCCTGCTTCAAACTGCTCTCTTTGTTGCTCAAAAATCTGCTTCTAAACAGAAGCCACGCCCCTCATAAATGGTGTGTCTATGATGTTTGGTTGCGTCTTTACTTCTAAGAAACCTAGGATGTGTCAGGTGGGAAAGCAAGCCGTAACCCTCAAGACACAATTGTGACAGTCTGCCCTGATGATGCTGAATGTAAAAGCGAAACTAGAAACATATATTGCAACATCCTCTGTTCTTTGAGGAAAGGAAGAACTGTTCAGTCTATGACATTATAAAGTCACTGAAGTATCGCGGCATAAGCTTCCTCCTCACGGGCCGAGGTGTGCACTGCCCTGGTTGTTTCTGAGTACTGTACATCATTTCATACTTCCACTATCTTTGGTGAAAAGTTGCCGCAGACTCAAGCAGTGTGTCTGGTGCTGGCTCTGGCGTGATGTCAACGATATCTGGACCAGTAGTTAGTTATTGCATGGTTGTAGAGTTTTGTCTTGGGCTTGACGTCTGGGCATGTTTCTTAGAAGTCTTGCCATGAATGTTAACGTGGTATGATCTTCGTGCCACAGGCTCTATTCCTTATTGTATCTTGCCCGTATGTGCGGGAGCTGGCAAAGAGTGATGTGGGCGTGTGAGAAATTTGGGTTTATTTGCATTTTGTGCAGGAATGAAACTTAGTAGAATGAAAGCATAGGTTCATAGTTTTGGGCGGTAGCAAATTGTGCGCTGCAGCCCGTGGCAAAAAAACGAACATTCTCTCCATAGTTGTCCAGCATATACCGCCTCATCACATCATTTTCAGCGAATCACAGCTTAGTCAAATGAAGTCATGTTGGTCCAATCGGTGGGCCCGAACAGGTGGCATTACCTTTTGCCAATGGAGGACTCGATGGCCGCATTGTCAGGCGACTGCACTCCTTGCAGTGTTCAGTCAATGTTGTGAAGGCGCGTAGCTGGAGGCAGCAATTCATCCTTGCACCACGATGAGGACACCCTTCCTCTGTGAACGAACAGAGAACTCGAACTGCTTCAGCTCCAGTGCATAGGCATCATTACTGAGTGGATGGCTCAAATTCCCATGTCTTTGTGCCACACTTCGGCGCTCGAGGCTTTGTCATTGTGAGTGTGCGACTGGTATACGAGACTGGTGCTCCCTCCTGGTATAGTACTGCTCCAATGTCTTTCTCACTAGTGTCACATTGAATGATGAGTTCTTTGTCCTCATGGCGAGCACTGGTGTTGCAGTCACGAGACATTTCACTGCCTCAAATGCTTGTGTCCGCTCACTTGATCGTGTCCACCCAGCATGCTTTGCCATTGGGCTTCTGATTAGTTCCATCAAATTCCAGTATGCCCTGGAAAAATGTGGCAACGTAGTTCACTATAGCACAATGTCGTGTGCACCACTTGCATCCATGGGAGGTAACATTTCAACGGTGGCTCTGGGCTTATCAGGGTGAATGAGTCCTTTGATGGTGAGCTTGTGACCCAAGAAGATCACTTGTCCTGTGCTTGATTCTAGCATCTGCTTGTCGATGCAGATGCATTTGTGCATCTCTTGAGCAGCCTCTTCAACCTCCACCTCCTGTAATGTTCTTCCTGGGTCATGTTATTTCCAGTACCATACACAAGTATGTCATTTGCGGCAGGCAACTTCTGGGCCATCAAGTACTGTTTGGAATCGCTTCTGAAAAATCCACTCACAGCCAAACCAAATTGTAACCAAGACCATCTGTAACATCCAAACGGGTTCTGGAAGGTTGTCAGCTGAATCGACTTTGATCCAGGATGCAAAGCCAGCATCCATTCTTTAGATCCAGCTTGGAGAACACTTTTGCTTGTGGGAGTTTCAATTTCAATTTTATTTTCCCATCTTACAAATACAGATGGAGGGGTTGTAGGTAAAAGCTGCCTAAAGGCAGCTTGACGAGCCTACAAACCTAAAGTACAGCAGGGAGGCAGTTGTAGAAATTATACAATTCAAAACGTAAGGATTACATAATTATACAAGGATCACCGGATAATACGCGAATCAACACTATGCACATATAACAAACTTAAACCGAGACTGAAACCATGTTATCTAAATACTTAGCGTGAAGTTCTTTGCGAGTACAGGTAAACAAATCGAAATCAGTAAGAGCATAACTATTCAGCAGAGACGGAAGAGTATAATGAAGGCGTTCTTTTCCAAGGTTAAGTCGAGGTGTCGGCACGAACCCTTCTTCACCATGTCTTGTTAGGTAGCCCACTGATTTGTTCCTTAGTTCCGCTAATTTCCCGAGATTACTTATATTCTTTCTTATTTCCGATTTAAAGAGGACACTAAGCCGATATTTATAAAGGTTGTGTACTTTAATAACTCCAGACTAACTGAATAAAGCTGCAGTTGGACATTGGTATGGTGAGTTATACATGTGTCTGAGATATCTTTTCTGGATTAAGCGAAGGCGTTCGAGGTTAGTGAACGTTGTAGTACCCCAAACTAACTGGTATTAATTTAAATGCGAATTGAAAATTGAGTTGTATATCAGCATCTTAGTTTGTGTGGGAAGGATATACTTTAAACGTCCTATAGCACCAGTAATTTGAGCTGTTTTGAGTGATACGTGGGCAACATGATAATCCCATGCCATACTGGGGGAAAATATGACTCCTAGGCATTTGAACTGCTCCACTATTTCGACCGGGTGCGAATTCAGGATAATATCTTCAAAGATGTGACGGGATCAGTTTATTTTTCGGCCTAAAAATGACAGCCTTAGTCTTACCCTCGTTGATCTTCATTAAGTTAGCTGCAGACCAAACTTCAAGAGCTTTCGCTGCGGCGTTACATTGATCATGAATGCTATTTCCGGCAAAAAATATACTTGTATCATCCGCATAGATGACGAACTTTGCGTTTCAGTTAATGTTTACAATATCATTTACATAAATGTTGAAGAGTAAAGGCCCTAGTATACTTCATTGAGGGACACCGCATAAGAGACGTTTAGCTTCAGACTGTATGCCATTAATTAATTCTACTTGTTGCCTAAATGATAGGTAGGAGTTCAGTAATGATGGTAGGAGTTCACTTGGAAACCATAATACTGCAATTTACTTAGCAAGATATTATGGTCCACGAGGTCAAAGGCCTTCGAAAAATCCACAAATAGACCAACGACAATAAGTTTGCTTTCTAGTTGTGTTATTATATATTCTTTTTGTTCGAGCAATGCAGACTCAGTCGATTTGTTTTTACAGAATCCAAATTGAGATGGTGTAAGCAAGTTATATTTATTAATGAACTTTGACAGACGCAAATGAAGCATTTTTTCAAAGACCTTTGAAAACACCGGCAGAATTGAAATTGGTTTGTAGTTACCAAGAACATTTCGATCACCTTTTTTGTAAATGACAACAACTTTCGCTAACTGAATTTTTGGAGAAAAATGGCACTCGCCAAGCATATATTGAAGATATGAGCAAGTATGGGGGCAATTATTTCAACTACATGCTTCACCGGGCGTATTTGAATGTCATCAATGTCACAGCTACTGCTGTTATTGAGATTTTTGATCACCGTTACTACTTCCCCTTCCGTAACCGGACAGAGAAAAATAGATTCACTATTTTCACCGCTTATATACTTGCAGGCATCACTTTGAGCAGATTTAGCAGTCATGTTTGTTAAAAACGTATTGAACAAGTTAGCCAATTCCGCGCCAGAAACTTCCTTTCCATCAATAGTTAATTTAGTTAATGCAGTGTGTCCACTATTCCGCTGCAACAGCGTGTTTAGCCTGGTCCATAGCACTCTAGGCCGCGCAATATTGACATCTATAAGCCTTAAGTGGTACAGATTTCGAGCAGATCGTAGTTTTTTGGTCAACTTGTTTCTATAGTTCTTGAAGACAGCAAGGTCTTCAGCCTGTCGAGTGCCCAAAAATTTCCTGTATAACTTTTGTTTGACTTGTATTTCTCCGCGAAGCTCAGGCGTTATCCAGGGTTTGCGGATTCTGCGACTTTTTGTGTGCGTCACAAGGGGAAAACAGGCATGGTATATCCGTTTAAAGGTATCAATAAACATATTGTCACGTAGTCGTGACGTCGACGAAGGCAGCAGTCAGCACGTCCGAGATGAAACTCTTTATTAGGCCGAACTTGTGGCCGGGAAAATGAAACTCCAGCTACAGCAATAAACTGATAGCGGCGAACAGAGCGTCGACCGTCGATCAACTGACAAGCGGTCAAGCGTGTCGGCCTTTATACAGGCGCTATCGAACTTTCCAGTGATATCGCTGGTGGCGGCGTTATCTCTCGACAAAGCTGGAACATTCGCCTGCGGCGCGGAATCTTAACAAAACGATCTACAATGATCGGGAAGCTTCGCGAACAATGTGGCGCGTTTTGCGCTGAGCGTTGCTGACAGTCTTGGAGCGTGTAGCTTCAACTCATGAAACATAAGACGCGCGGCAATAATATAGGCTAAATTTGCATCATCTAGTTCAGCTATCTGGCGCCAGTTAATTTTCATGAGTTCGTTACCAAAGAGTGTCAGTGATGTCTCTGTAATTGCTTGGCGTGTGATTGGTGTGGATTTGTTCGCTATTTTGCCAGGCTTCTCTATGCAAAACACAGGAAGGTGATCACTTATAGAACACGATAAAACGCCCGAAACAACATTGAACTGCATAGAATTAGTGATAACCAAATCAAGTACAGAATGACTTTCGCTTGTGACTCTTGTTGGCATATTAATGAGATTAACAAAACCATTAGACATAATGGTCGTATTAAAATCTCTAGCAGAGGGACTGGGGATGCTCATGTCAATGTTGAAATCCCCACAAGCTATTAAAGTTTTCTCATTGTGACTCTGAACCACAGAAGTGAGAAACAGGTCATAAAACTCAAGAAATAATGAAACATTTCCGTCTGGGGGTCGGTAGCACAAAGAAAACACAGTGCTTTCGGTACAAATCGTGCGAATTTCGTAATCTGGGGTTATTACAGTGTACGATTCAAGTATTTCACCTTCTATTTCATTTCTAAGTAACAAAGCAACACCACCGCCACGAATATGTTTTCTATTTACGTAATATGTGGTATAGTCTTTCAGTCTAAATACATCATAGTCACATGTGCTCCAAGTCTCGGTTAGCAAAATCGCAGTAAAATGAAATGAGAAGCCGGCGAAAAATTCTTCTAGACATAGTACTTTGTTTTTCACTGATCTAGTATTTAAGTGGATACATTTCTGAGAAGCTGTCGAGAGCTTGGACGCTGCACGGCTCACGTCACTAGACAAATAGTAGCATGTTTCATCCACCATGCTTTCTTTGAACACAGAAGCATGCACTATGCATCAGTTATAACTTATCAAGGTCACCTTTGCTCCTACTAACCATTGCAGTTCCACCACTGGCCTTTCGAGCAAGAACTTTGCCATTTGCATACCAAACGAAAGCATAGCCTTTTTCTTTTGCTTTATCTTTCGTGGCTCCGAAAAGCTCTCTGTGATAGTGAGTTAAATTTTCTTGAATGAATACTTTCGGTTCAATATTCTTGAGCGCGCTCTTTTTCTGCAGCCAATTGTCCTTCGTCTGTTGCTTGGCAAACCGGATAAAAATTCCCGGAACTTTATCTTGCTTTGCTGGCAGACGATGAGCTGATGCGACGTCAGAATCAGTCAGCCGAGGGACTCGAAATGTGTCAGCAATCTGATCTAGTGATGATAATAGGTTCTCGCACGGAACAACTGGGACACCATGTACTTCCAGATTAAGCCGCCGGCTGCGAAATCCTAGGTCATTTACCTGTCGCTGGAGCTCACTTTGTACTGTGGTGTTAACCATATCCTTTTCTTCTAGCTCAGTCACCCGCGTTCTGAGAGCCTTTATTTCAGTGTCCTGTCGTATTATCCTTTGTTCGAACTCGTCAAACTTTCCCGACATAAACTGGAGAAATTTTTCCATATCACTGACTTTTGCAACTAAAGCAGGCAGGCTTTCGAGCTTTCGGTTGATAGCCACGAGAACGTCCGTATCAGCTTCGCTGTGAGCACCGCGTGCTCCAGCGTTTCTGCAGGTTTGGCATCTCCAGTTCGTTTTGGCACTTTCTGATTTTGTTTTAAATGATTTCTCCGCTATCCCAGCGCACTTTCCCAATTGGTATTCGCAAGAGCACTGTGAGCACTGCACCGACCCTTCTTCCTTACGAACGGGTAATTGACATGAAATGCAGGTATGGGCCATAAGTACCACTGGGAAAAGAGCACAAACAAGGCAGCCTTTGGAAAATGTCAAAGAACAATCAATACTATGAGACAGAACTATGGCAGCAGCAGCAGCATTGTAGGTTGATTCTTACTACAATAAAAAGAAGTGCTTTGAACACCAACCTGTAAAAGCAGGATTCCACAATTAGCAGGTGTTTCCTCAAGCTGCCGCCGCTGCCAAGAGACCACAGAGAAGCGAAACGCCCCCTTATTTCGGCTTCGGCAACGCGCTATGTGCGCATGCGCTGGACAATGTTCGTTGTAGTGGCTGGCGAGATGATCAGCACGTCGGGGCTTTCGGTGTGGCACTCTTTACACGGCTCCGCACTTGTACAGGGCGAAGTTGAAAGGCGCGTACGGTAGCTTGCATCAGCAGAGCATGGCAACTGTAAAAGCAGGATTCCACAATTAGCAGGTGTTTCCACAAGCCGCCGCCGCTGCCAAGTGACCGCAGAGAAGCGAAACGCTCCCTTATTTCGGCTTCGGCAACGCGCTATGTGCGCATGTGCTGGACAATGTTCGTTGTAGTGGCTGGCGAGATGATCAGCACGTCAAGGCTTTCGGTGTGGCACTCTTTACACGTCTCCGCACTTGTACAGGGCGAAGTTGAAAGGCGCGTACGGTAGCTTGCACCAGCAGAGCATGGCAACTGTAAAAGCAGGATTCCACAATTAGCAGGTGTTTCCACAAGCCGCCGCCGCTGCCAAGTGACCGCAGAGAAGCGAAACGCTCCCTTATTTCGGCTTCGGCAACGCGCTATGTGCGCATGTGCTGGACAATGTTCGTTGTAGTGGCTGGCGAGATGATCAGCACGTCAAGGCTTTCGGTGTGGCACTCTTTACACGTCTCCGCACTTGTACAGGGCGAAGTTGAAAGGCGCGTACGGTAGCTTGCATCAGCAGAGCATGGCAACTGTAAAAGCAGGATTCCACAATTAGCAGGTGTTTCCACAAGCCGCCGCCGCTGCCAAGTGACCGCAGAGAAGCGAAACGCTCCCTTATTTCGGCTTCGGCAACGCGCTATGTGCGCATGTGCTGGACAATGTTCGTTGTAGTGGCTGGCGAGATGATCAGCACGTCAAGGCTTTCGGTGTGGCACTCTTTACACGTCTCCGCACTTGTACAGGGCGAAGTTGAAAGGCGCGTACGGTAGCTTGCACCAGCAGAGCATGGCAACTGTAAAAGCAGGATTCCACAATTAGCAGGTGTTTCCACAAGCCGCCGCCGCTGCCAAGTGACCGCAGAGAAGCGAAACGCTCCCTTATTTCGGCTTCGGCAACGCGCTATGTGCGCATGTGCTGGACAATGTTCGTTGTAGTGGCTGGCGAGATGATCAGCACGTCAAGGCTTTCGGTGTGGCACTCTTTACACGTCTCCGCACTTGTAACAGGGCGAAGTTGAAAGGCGCGTACGGTAGCTTGCACCAGCAGAGCATGGCAACTGTAAAAGCAGGATTCCACAATTAGCAGGTGTTTCCACAAGCCGCCGCCGCTGCCAAGTGACCGCAGAGAAGCGAAACGCTCCCTTATTTCGGCTTCGACAACGCGCTATGTGCGCATGTGCTGGACAATGTTCGTTGTAGTGGCTGGCGAGATGATCAGCACGTCAAGGCTTTCAGTGTGGCACTCTTTACACGTCTCCGCACTTGTACAGGGCGAAGTTGAAAGGCGCGTACGGTAGCTTGCACCAGCAGAGCATGGCAACTGTAAAAGCAGGATTCCACAATTAGCAGGTGTTTCCACAAGCCGCCGCCGCTGCCAAGTGACCGCAGAGAAGCGAAACGCTCCCTTATTTCGGCTTCGGCAACGCGCTATGTGCGCATGTGCTGGACAATGTTCGTTGTAGTGGCTGGCGAGATGATCAGCACGTCAAGGCTTTCGGTGTGGCACTCTTTACACGTCTCCGCACTTGTACAGGGCGAAGTTGAAAGCCCCGCCACGGTGGTCTAGTGGTTATGGCACTCGACTGCTGACCCGAAGGTCGCGGGATCGAATCCCGGCCGCGGCGGCTGCATTTTCGATGGAGGCGAAAATGTTTGAGGCCCGTGTACCTAGATTTAGGTGCACGTTAAAGAACCCCAGGTGGTCGAAATTTCCGGAGCCCTCCACTACGGCGTCTCTCATAATCATATGGTGGTTTTGGGACGTTAAACCCCAGATATTATTATTATTAGGGCGAAGTTGAAAGGCGCGTACGGTAGCTTGCATCAGCAGAGCATGGCAACTGTAAAAGCAGGATTGGCTAAAAGCAGGATTGGCGTAGTATGGGAGGCGACGTCAACAAACGACGGAGCTTCGCGAAAGGCGTCGTCGCACTCTGACGACCACGAATTGAGGGGCCCGTTACTTCCGAGGAGCTTCGTCAGCGGTGATATGATAGTCGCAAAATTTCGAATGAAGCGCCGAAAGTAGGAACACAGTCCTACGAAACTGCGCAGTTCTTTGACGGACGTAGGTTTGGGGAACTCGGTCACGGCCCGAAGCTTGGCTGGATCAGGGAGAATGCCGTCCTTGGACACGACGTAACCGAGTATGGTCAGCTGCCGTGCTGCAAATCGGCACTTCTTTAGATTCAGTTGTAGACCGGAGTCGCTCAAACGCGTCAAAACATGCCGCAGGCGTTGAAGATGCGTGGAGAAGTCCGGAGCGAAAACAACGACGTCGTCGAGGTAGCACAAACATGTGTGCCATTTCAGGTTGCGCAGAACGGTATCCATCATGCGCTCAAAGGTCGCGGGCGCATTACACAGCCCAAATGGCATGACGTTGAATTCGTACAAGCCGTCGGGCGTGACAAAGGCGGTCTTCGGTCGAGCGTCATCAGCCATAGGTACTTGCCAGTACCCTGAGCGCAAATCGAGAGATGAAAAGAATTCGGCTCCTTGCAGGCTGTCAATCGCGTCGTCTATTCGCGGTAGTGGATACACGTCCTTACGAGTGACCTTGTTGAGTCGTCGGTAGTCCACACAGAACCGCACGGAACCGTCCTTCTTCGCAACAAGAACGACAGGAGACGCCCAGGGGCTGTTAGAAGGTCGAATAACGTCGCGTCGAAGCATGTCGTCAACTTGCTCGTTGATTACACGGCGTTCTGTGGGAGATACGCGATATGGACGTTGCCGCAGTGGCGGCTGGGCGCCAGTGTCGATGCGATGCGTAACGGCGGACGTGCGGCCGAGAGAACTTTGAGCGACATCGAAAGAAGAGCTAAATTCTTCCAACAGGCCCAGAAGCTGGGAACGCTGGACCGGCGTAAGGTCGTCAGCAATGGAGGAACCAAATACATCAGCGGGTGATGAACCAGACGTCGAAACAGCGCCGAGCGTACTGGAACTGTGGCAGTGCATTTCTTCTGGTTCGTCCAGGACTTGTGCGTCTTCGAGGGGTTCCAGGCTGCCGAGACATTCCCCTCGCAGCAACATAACATTGTACTGAGATGGGTTCATACAAAAATGGACGTGCTGCCCTGAGTGACTTGCACGGTCGCGAAAGGCACCAGCAAGCCTTTCTCGTGCAAACAAGGTCAGATGGTGAGAGAAGTGCAACGGCGTCGGAGAGACTGGCGCAGTACACTGACACCCGCCGTTGACGAGTTTGCAGGCACCTTGGTGTCGTCTTTGACAAGGACCTTGCGCGCAGCCGACGGACCGTCTGCCGGCGTCAAATCAGCGAATGGTGAGAGCTCTATTTCGGCTGGTGCGCAATCAGAATGGACGGCGTGTCCGTGCGCATGGATACGCGGTCGGTGGCGGGAGAGAAAATCCCATCCTAGGATGAACGTCGTGAGAGGCAGGCAGAATTATGATTCATTGACGCGCGTACAGAGCTCTTG
>NC_051181.1:48963194-49048420 GCF_013339695.2 Rhipicephalus sanguineus
CCACGACTGTGCTGCGGTCTTTCAGTATTTACAAGTGGTTCACCGAGCAGCGCTGCCGATAGGAACAGCTCGCACCAGTCTATCCTATTGTCGTCATTTTCTTCGTCTTGTCGACCACGATGCCACTGGTACGTAGCAATATCATACGTAACTTTCGTTAATGTATTCATCCGGGGTCAAACAATGCTTCAATATAGCTTGTTCAATCATAGGAATAGAAATGTAGTGTTTATTAGACTGCTATAAAAGTGTAGCCTAACCACAGATGTTAATCTGATATGACGCCTGTATCGTAGGAGTATCATGTAGTGTTTATTGCTTTCTTGCAAAATTAGATAACCAACACCATAACCACAACTGACGTTGCACCGACATTGCGCCTGCATAGGCTGTCTTTTTTCCAAACCAGTTTATATACCTGGCGTGGCTCTGTGGTAGAATACCTAATTGCCACGCAGAATGCTTGGGTTCGATTCCTGCTGGGATCCTAATTTTTATTCTTTCCATTCGTCGGGTCAACGCTGCCGATGCCGGTTTTTCTTAACCCTCTCTGATTTAAGTTACGGTGTCTGTTCTCGCCGTTCCTGGGTAGATATAAACTGTCAATCACCTGTGGCGCATACCCGTACACCGCTGCCAGTGGCAAACGGGTATGTGCCACACGTGTCTGGAGGAAAGGGTTTGACGACGTACGCGACAGAATTTTCACGTGATTCATGTCATGACCCAGCTGTCATATTCGTCAAATCTTCTTACCCTCCCGTGCCAATTTTGGTCTACACCAAGTTAAGGAGGTGATCATGAGAGCACCCAGACGTAGGCGGCTAGATAGATAGATAGATACATACGTAGATAGAAACGCTCAAAGTACCTAAGGTTCGCTAAGAACATTTAAAAAAAACATGCCTTCGCTTCACCTTCGCCATACCTATTTTTTTCTCAAGTAATGAACCAACTAGCTCAGCAACACGCCTTGTCGAGCTTTTTACTACTTTCAAAAGCTAAAATTATGTGACATCACTAACGAAAACGCGCTTGCTACGCTTGACCACAACACGCACGTGTGTAAATACGTGTACACACACATATAGGAAAGTATCCGTGTAGTTTGAGCACTCGCGCCACACAGTGAGTGCCTAAAATGATGTAAAAGAATACAACGCTATAAATATGATGCCAGATAGGTTTTTGCACAGAATTAAAATGCACATAAAACTTCTTCCGCTAAATGTTTTCGTGTGGGAATGTTTGGCCGAATCCTGATGCTCGATGTATGGGCCATCTGATGGTAAATCATTTACGAAAGAGAAGTGCTTTGACTTTGGCCCATGAAGGTAATGATATGTATTATAAAGTTTCAACATTTTGATAGCCTTGGACAACTGGTCATCGAGGCGGCCATCTAACGTGAGTCAGTCCTTCTTCTGAAGGCCACCTTTTTAGGTAGAAAAGTGACTGTGCTAGTGAAAACTGCTATTTCATTGACATAGCAGAAAATATTAAGTCGGCGATATTTCGGGCCCCGAATCGTACATGCGGCATTAGCACGATAAGACACGTGCAATTATTTGTGCTGGTACGCCAATCTATGTAGCAGCTTTCTGCAGCTGAGCCGAGAAACATTGAAGCACCTAATGCTCTATTGCATTGCAAGTGCATCCCGTGTTTAATGAAAAAAAGCACATGAACAAAACTACTCAGAAGCGCGCACGCTTGATGTCCCGTCAATAAAACGCCTACGTATTATTAACGCTCGACGTCTGATTGATGCATTAAATAGATGAATGGAATTTCGGTAATGGTACTATCGATCGGATGAATTATCAGGTCAAGCACAGACGGGTGGCAAAAAGGGCCGAATATTACTGACAAAAGACTGTGACTAAACTCTGCACTGTCTGAAGGACGGCAAATTGGGCCCAGTATTACCCGCCGAAAGCCAACGGCTTAGCCAACGTCGGCTAAAGAACGCCAAAGCCGGCCCAATATTCGCGGATTAAAGCCAATGGATCAGCCGATATCGGTGGGATATCGGCTATATATTTCACCGGCAATATATTGCCGGTGAAAACCCAATATTCGATGAAGGGCGGCAAAGCCGACCCAGTATTGCCGGCCAAATTCATTGGCTCAGCCAATAATGGCTCACTGCCGGCAACATTGGGTCATGACTAGGCCTCGGTTAGCCGCCGTAAAACCATTATCAGCCCGACTTTGTGTACCGCCTGAGTAAGTGAATGCGACTTTCAAGGTCTGCATGAGCCTGTCAAATAGAGCATCCTGAGGTCAAGCCAAGCCGACCTTGTGTCCTACAGGCTGTTGAGGCGTGTATTGGACGGTAGTAGGCGACAATATGCAATGGCGACAGTCAAGGCAAAAATACGGACTCAGAGCGCGAGCGCGAAGAGCCAAAGAGGACGACCCACTAGAAGGCTATAGAGAGCGCTTCGCTACAATTACCCCGGGTACGAAAAGGGAGCTGTCCGGCGACCTAACAGCTCGTCACTATGAGTGGGTCATAGTATGCCTTGAGGCGCTCCACGTTGACGATGTCGCGCCCTCGACGGCGCATGTCCGAAGATGGTTCGATGGGTTCGATCACGTAGTTGACCGGGGGTTTGCGCTCGACGGCCCGGTAGGGGCCTTCGTATTTCAGCAGTAGTTTTGTCGAGAGGCCAGTTGCTGTGGTAGGGACCGAGAGCCATACGAGCGCTCCAGGGACGAACGTGGACTCAGAAGTGGTGGTTCTACTGCGAATGCTCTTCTGCCGCTCTTGTTCCTGTGTTGTAAAAGTCTTGGTAAGCTCGCGACACTCTTCCGCAAGCCCGGCTGTGTCAGATATCGGCGCACACTCAGTTGAATCCGGCTTGTATGGGACTATCGTGTCGATGGTGTGCGACGGGTGCCTTCCGTACAATAGAAAGAAGGGTGAAAAACCAGTAGTGCTCTGAGGGGCGGTATTATAGGCATAGGTGACAAAGGGCAGAATGGCATCCCAATTTGTGTGATCGGCGGCGACGTACATTGAGCGCATGTCGCCGAGCGTGCGGTTAAAGCGTTCGGTGAGCCCATTCGTCTGCGGGTGGTAAGCAGTAGCTTTGCGGTGAACAGCATGGCACTCTTTGAGAATGGCTTCGACTACTTCCGACAAGAAGACAGGGCCTCGATTGCTGAGAAGCTCCTGGAGTGGACCGTGACGCAGCATGAATCGGTGTAGCCGGAAGGAGGCAACATCGCGCGCTGTAGCTGCTGGGAGAGCGGCGGTTTCAGCGTATCGCGTTAGATGGTCAACAGCGACGATGGCCCAGCGGTTACCAGCCGATGTCAGAGGAAGTGGTCCGTACAAGTCGATGGCCACGCGCCCGAACGGATGGTTCGGGCAAGGTAATGGTTGTAGACCAGAGAGTGACACGTGCGTTGAAGGTTTTCGGCGTTGGCAATCGAGGCAGGAGCGAACGAACTTCTGCACGTAGCGGTACATCTCTCGCCAGAAGTATCGTTGTCGAATGCGATGGTAAGTTTTGGATACGCCAGAGTGCGCGCATTGTCGATCACTGTGGAAGGACTCGCATATTTCAGAACGCAGACTGGTGGGTATCACAAGTAGCCACTGGTGGCCGTCGGCGTTGTAATTGCGTCGGTGCAGTAGGTCGTCACGAATGGTGAAATGGTCGGCTTGACGACGCAACGCGCGAGTGGTTGGTGTTGCCGACGGATCAGTGAGCAAGTCTATCAGCGAGGCGATCCATTTATCCTTGCGCTGTTCGGTAGCGATGGTGTGAACGTCGACGGAAGAAACAACATTGTTAGGTACCGAGCAGGGGGCATCGTCATCAGGCAAGGGGGAGCGCGAGAGCGCGTCGGCGTCAGCGTGCTGGCGTCCGTTGCGGTACAGCACGCGGATGTCGTAGTCTTGCAGGCGAAGTGCCAAGCGGGCGAGGCGACCTGAGGGATCCTTCAATGACGACAACCAGCATAGTGCATGATGGTCGGTCATGACATCAAATGGGCGACCATATAAATAGGGTCGGAACTTCGTAAGGGCCCATATGATCGTCAGGCATTCCTTTTCGGTGACGGTGTAATTGGTCTCGGCTTTAGTAAGCGTACGACTTGCGTATGCCACGACATATTAACAGAACCCTGGTTTGCGCTGCGCAAGGACAGCGCCAAGGCCAACACCGCTGGCGTCTGTGTGTGCCTCTGTAGGGGCCGTGGGGTCGTAGTGGCGTAGTATGGGAGGCGACGTCAACAAACGACGGAGCTTTGCGAAAGCGTCTCACACTCCGACGACTACGAATGGAGGGGCCCGTTACTTCCGAGGAGCTTCGTAAGCGGTGATATGATACTCGCGAGGTTTCGAATGAAGCGCCGAAAGTAAGAACACAGTCCTACGAAACTGCGCAGTTCTTTGACGGACGTAAGTTTCGGGAACTCGGTCACGGCCCGAAGTTTGGGTGGATCGGGGAGAATTTCGTCCTTGGACACCACGTAGCCGAGTATTGTCAGCTGCCCTGCTGCAAATCGGCACTTCTTTAGATTCAGTTGCAGACCAGCGTCGCTCAAACACGTCAACACATGCCGGAGGCGTTGAAGATGCGTGGAGAAATCTGGAATGAAAACGACAACGTCGTCGAGGTAGCACAAGCACGTGTGCCATTTCAGGTTGCGCAGAACAGTATCCATCATGCGCTCGAAGGTGGCGGGCGCATTACACAGCCCAAACGGTATGACGTTGAATTCGTACAAGCCGTCGGGCGTGACAAAGGCGGTCTTCGGTCGAGTATCATCAGGCATAGGTACATGCCAATACCCTGAGCGCAAATCGATAGATGAAAAGAATTCGGCTCCTTGTAGGCTGTCAATCGCGTCGTCTATTCGCGGTAGTGGATACACGTCCTTAAGCGTGATCTTGTTGAGTCGTCGGTAGTCCACACAGAACCGCATAGAACCGTCCTTCTTCGCAGCAAGAACGACAGGAGACGCCCAGGGGCTGTTAGATGGTCGAATAACATGGCGTCGAAGCATGTCGTCGACTTGCTCGTTGATTACGCGGCGTTCTGTGGGAGATACGCGATATGGACGTTGCCGCAGTGGTGGTTCGGCGCCAGTGTCGATGCGATGCATAACGGTTGTCAGAAGTGCGCCACCGGTTCGCCGAGGTAGGTCCCATCCATGGCGCAGGACGCGGTGGACGAGGCGTCTGCTGATACGACTGCATGATGGGCTGCATCGGTTGCCTAGGTATGGCGTCGGCAAACGTAGCCGGCCCACTCGCTTCGAAGGTATGAGGTCTGGCAACGGCTTCGGCGTAAGTAAGTGGGGTAGCCACAGGGATCGCTTGGGGTGACCTGGCTACAACCTGCGCGTAACTGAGCAGCGCAGGTGCAGGAGGGGACTGGTGGTATTGCGGCATGACCTCCGCGATTTCCTGCTGAATAACGTGGCGTAAGGGAGCCAGCAGCGTGGTCGAAGGCTGTTCAACATGCTGCGGGTGAGGGAAGGCCAGTAGGGAGAACTGGCGGGCAATTTCCTCGCGCACGAATGACTTGATCTCGGCGAGCAAGGCGTACTGATAAGAAATGGCTGACAAGCCAGCGAAATCGGCGTCACGTGATGGAGGTCGACGGGTCAGCAATCGCTGCCGGCGCAGCTCCTCGTAGCTTTGGCAGAGCCTGATCACCTCGGCCACAGTACGAGGGTTCTTGGCGAGCAGCATAGTGAATGCATCGTCGTCGATGCCTTTCAGAACGTGGCGGATCTTGTCAGAATCTGGCATGGCCGCGTCAGCTTCCTTGCAAAAGCCCAGGATGTCTTCTATGTAGCTCGTGAAAGGCTCACCGGTCTGCTGAGCTCGTTCACGTAAACGTTGTTCGGATTGCAACTGCAGGGCGGCCAAACACATCGATGATGGCGGTCTTGAAAGCAGACCACGTGGGGAACTCGGTGGCGTGGTTGTTGTACCACAGGCCCGCCACACACGCGAGGTAGAAAACCAGGTTGCTGAGTTTGCCTGCCTCGTCCCATTTGTTGGGTACACTCACACGCTCGTACATCGCAAGCCAGTCCTCAACGTCGGTCCCATCCGCGCCGGTGAAGATAGGAGGGTCGCGGATGCGGGGGACACCGGGGCATGCGGTCGTTGTGGAAGGAGATGTTTGCTGAGCAGCGTCTTGAGGCATGGTAGTTGGTAGGGTACGGGATCTCAGCTCCAGGGTCATTGAATAGGAGCACAGCACCTCCACCAATTTGTTGAGGCGTTCATTGGACGGTAGTCGGTGACGATATGCAATGGCGACAGTCAAGGCAAAAACACGTGCTATGAGCGCGAACGCGAAGAGCCAAAGAGGACGACCCACTAGAAGGCTATAGAGAGCGCCACCCATTACTCATTAAAGGCTTCGCTACAATTCTATTAAAATTATTTCAACATACTCACATACTGCAGCCTTGAAGGACTATCGCAAACCCACCACGGTGGTCTAGTATTTATGGTGCACGAATGGTGCTGTTGACCCGAAGGTCAACATGTTGAGGAAGTTGATATGTCGGCAGTAGAATGAGGGTTTATTTTTGCATGCACTAACATGTCCTTAAAACTTCTATTATGGCGATACATTCACCTTGATACTTTAGGAAATGCTTTTTAGGCGCTCGTTGCATGTTCATAGTTAATAATACTTGCCAAGGATATTATTAAGGACATGTTAACGCACTGTCGACCGGGCGAAAGTGTAGCCTGACTCGTGATCAACCAAGTCAAGCTGGGTGTGTCCAGATAAGACCGAGCACGAGGTCCCGGCAACCATTCCCGATTTTCATGAAATTTACTGTAGGTCTAGGCATTACACCCAGAACAATGGTTTCGAAGTTAGTTTAGCGAAAAAAAAATTACGTTCACCTGAAAAAAATATACATATTTTGGCCGCAAAAAACATTTTTCCGCCAATTTCGCGATTTCTGAATTTTGAGCGCACCTAGCGGAAAAATGGTGCAGTTCTCGGTCACTATACTTAATACCCCCAAAGAAGAACAAGTGAAATATAATCAAATGAGCCTAATATTTTTCATGCCTGTCGAAGCACTTTAGAAGAAAAAATTCGGCAGATCCCAGGTACCGTGGGAGTCGATGTTATGCGAAGCATGTGGCGGTAGCTGACTGTGGCGTAAGCTTTTTTTACTGAGCGACACGTTACAAAATGAGCCTAAAGATTTGTATAAATTTTATACGCACACTTATATATGTTGAAGAGCCGCATATGTGTTATATAACCAGTTGTTTACGGTTGGGTAACGCTGCCAATGGCAACGTGGGTATTACCAACACCAGAAGAGGTAAGCTAATACGTAGTGCTAATACGTGTCCCGAGAACGCACGCACGTTCCACGAACCCGTGTGCATGTGTTCAAGAAGTTCTTGACAGTTCTTGAACAAGGGCATCATCACCGTGATCAGTGAGCACCAGCAGCTGGTCACGACTTGTTATAGGATCCGGTCGTGATCGTGGTGACGAGGGGTCCATGTGTAGTGAAGTATGTGGTATAGTAGAGCTGTTGGAATTCGTGGATGCCTCGCTCATTTCGTCGACAAATTGTCTGTCGACAGAGCCGGCGACATGTCGGAACCGGAAGCCACCCTTCGCGTTGGTGAGGTATAAGCCGTTCAGGCTTGTAGGCCTCGATAGTGCTACGTAGACCAACATCAGTGGATGGTGTTTGTCGTATTTGTAGACTACCTGGGCGCATGTGGCCTACGTAGCCTAGTCTACAAAGCGGCTGTCAATCAATCTGGCGTCATCCTCGGTCAGCATGAGGCCATCGCCCAGCCTCGTAAGAAATGAAGAGGACACTGCGTCGTTCTGGCGGACTAAGTGCGCTTTACGGTGCGGTGATGTGGATATCACATGTAACTTTCGTTAATGTATTCCTCCGGGGTCGAGCAATGCTTAAATATAGCTTGCTAAGTCATAGGAATACAAACGTAATGTTTATTAGAATGCTATAGAAGCGGAGCCAACACTGGAACTACAAAACGTTAATCTGATATGACGCCTGTATCGTAGGAGTAGACATCGTAGGAGTATCATGTAGTGTTGATTGCTTTCTTGTAAAATTAGATAGCCAGCACCACAATTGACATTGCACCGATATTACGCCAGCGTAGGCTGTTTTTCCAAACCAATTTATAGACCTGGCGTGGCTCAGTGGTAGAATACCTGATTGCCACGCAGAATGCTTGGGTTCGATTCCTGCTGGGATCCTAACTTTCATTTCCATTTGTTGCGTCAACGCTGCCGATGTTGGTTTTCCTTAACGCCTAGCATTTAAGTTAACAATGTTTGTTCTCGCCGTTCCTGGGTAGATATAAACTGTCAATCACCTGTGGCGCATACCCGTACACCGCGGCCCGTGGTAAACGGGTATGTGCCACACGTGTCTAGTGGAAAGGGTTTGACGACGTACGCGACGAGATTTTAACGTTATTCATGTCATGACCCGGCAGTCATGTTCGTCAAACCTCTTACCCTCCCATGCAAAGTTTGGTCTACACCAAGTTAAGGAGGCGATCATGAGAGCACCCAGACGTAGGCGGCTAGATAGATAGATAGATAGATACGTAGATAGAAACGCTCAAAGGGCCAGAGGTTCGCTAAGAAATGCTTCGCATTTAAAAAATCGCAAACGTGGCAAATCGCACAAAATACCTGTATTTGAGGAATTTATTGCTGCAAACAAGTTTGTGTGAGGATAATCAAAATCAGTATAGTAACTTTGGTACTTTCGCTCTCTTCTAAAATAATTTGCGTGGTTTTACTACGCTCCATTTTACTCGATAATTGGGCTGAAACGTAAGTCATTTACCGAAAACTCCAAACTTTTAAAACAGTTTTCTCAAAAAGGCCATTTTTATTTTTTTTAAAATCGCTCTGATTGAAGTCAAGGACGTCATCTATCGTTCTGCATAAAAAAACGTTGCATTATTTTGGTTGCTAACTAGTTATATTGCGTCAAATGTGACCAAGTCAGCCTAATGACCGCGCCGTTTGTTATGTGCTGAAACTCCCATATAAGTTGTTCAAAATACTTGTACGTGACATTATCACAAATCAGTAGCTCCACACCAAGAAATGCGAAGCCAGGTGTCATGGCTCAGCAAGCTTTGTCTTGCGATTAGCCGCTTGACAAACCCGCAGTAGCAGCCGCTCGATGCTGCGGGCGCTCACATTACATGAGTGCCGCTTCGACTGCGGATGAGCTCCGCTTGCACGCCAAACTACGCTCAGAGGACGAAAGAGAGAAGGAATGAGTCACTGTGAAAGTTAAAGGCTGCCAAGTGCCAAAAAAAGCCATATTATACAACGAAAAGTCTGCCGGTAATCTTGCAGTGAGCGCCTCCAGTAGAGTGCTCTTGTGTTGCTTTCTCTCTTCGGATGGCCTGAAGACAATTAGATTCACTCAATCAGCAATATACGACACAAAAGTAAGCCATTGACATCTTAAGAAATGTCTCACACGTGCTTCCGATGGTCGAACAGCTCAAATTGCAGTTGTTCTCTATCTTGTGGCAAAACACTTGTGTCAGCCGGCTGTGAAAAGAAGTGAGTGCAAGTCCTTTGCTTCATTAAAGCATCGCTTTTACAATACTGTATTGTTGTTCGTCCACAGATATTTTCAACGCAAGCGGAACGTTTATTACGATATTTTGCGGCTGCGGGCATAACAAGAGGGAAGAAATACATGAGCGCACTGCTGTAGGCGCTCACTGAAAAATGATCAGCAGAGTTTTCGTTGTATTTATGGCTTTTGTTGGCCCTTAACAGCCTTTAAGATTCACAGTGATGCAATCCTTCTCTCGTTCGTCCTCTGAGCGTAGTTTGGCGTGCAAGCGGAGCTCATCCGCAGTCGAAGCGGCACTCATGTAATGTGAGCGCCCGCAGCATCGAGCGGCCGCTACCGCGAGTGTGTCAGGCGGCTGATCGCAAGACAAAGCTTGCTGAACCATGACACCTGGCTTCGCATTTGTTGGTGTGGAGCTACTGATTTGTGACTATGTCACGTACAAGAATTTTGAACAACTTATATCCGAGTTTCAGCACAGAACGAACGGCGCGGCCGCTAGAATGACTTGGCACATTTGACGCTTTATAACTCGTTAGCAACCAAAATAATGCAACGGTTTTTATGCAGAATGATAGATGACGTTTTTGACTTCAATGAAAAAGATTTTTAAAAAAATTAAAAACGGCCTTTTTGAGAAAACTGTTTTCAAAGTATGGAGTTTTTGGTAAATCACTTACGTTTCAACCCCATTATCGAGTAAAATGGAGCGTAGTAACCCACACAAATTATTTTAGAAGAGAGCGAAAGTATCAGTTACTATGTACTGATTTTGATTATCCTCACTCAAACTTGTTTGAAGCAATAAATTCCTCAAATACAGGTATTTTGTGCGATTTGCCAAGTTTGCGATTTTTTTCTTCTAAAGTGCTTCAACAAGAAAGGAAAATAATAGGCTTATAAGATTATATTTTACTTGTTCTTTGGGGGTAATAAATATAGTGACTGAGAAGTGCACTGTTTTTTCCCTAGGTGCGCTCAAAATTCAGAAATGGCGAAATTGGCGGAAAAGTTTTTTTTGCGGCCAAAATTTGTATATTTTTTTTTCAGGCGAACAAAATTTTTTTTCGCAAAACTAACTTCTAAACTAATGTTCTGGGTGTAATGCCTAGACCTACAGCAAATTTCATCAAAATCGGGAATGGTGACCGGGACCTCGTGTTCGATCTTATCTGGACACACCCAGCTGTAAACTGATAGATACATAGGTGATCTTGCATTGTTCTTTTTTAAATGGTTAACGGGACATGCATCACGGTGGTCTAGTGATTAAGGTACTCGACTGGGGGCGCGAAGGTGGGGGGATCAAATTTAAGCGGTGGTGGGTGCATTTTGATGGGGGTAAAATGCTACCGGCCCACGTACATAAATTTAGGTGGACTGTAAAGAACCTCAGGTGGTCAAAATTTTCGCAGCCCTCTACTGTGGCGTCCCTAATAAGGATATGATGCTTTAGGCACATAAACCCGAATAATTATTAAGAGGGCGATATAAGGGCACTAGATGCTATAAGTGCCAAATGCCAAAACAAAAGAAAAACCAAGAAACACTAGCCATTAATATAAGTGGTCAGCAATATAGAACAGGAATTTAACAATTGATAATTATCTGACATGGCCGGGTAAAGTATTCAATACTGTGGAAAGGTAAACAATGCTTAACTACATGAGTGTGATGAGAGAAAGGAGATATGCCCAGTTCATGATGATGTCTTGTGGATGAAGGTTTAGCGATTGAGATGTAGTTGCTACACCCCAATCAGACTAGAAATGAACGTCAAATATTCGATGAGAAGCCACAAAAAGAGACTGGTAAGTTAAAGAGGGGAACTAGGAGAAAAGGCCTGTCATAGCGATCACAAATAAGGCGCAAAGGATTCTTCCTGACAGGTTTAAATTTGTCAATGTTATAGCCAATATTTTGCGTGCACTTCCTATGAACGAGCGGTACTCAGGCATTTGAGGAGCCAGAGCTACATATAAGAACAGTTTTGTAATAAGCGGCGCCGCACGGATTGTACGTCGCACGCACTGCAGCCTTCTGAATGCATGGCTGCATATGACGTCAAAGTGTTGCCGCCAAGACTGATCTTTAGAGAACACAAGATCTAGATATTTATACTGAGGCACATTTCCTCGAACAGAACCATTAAACAAGTAAGGAAAGGGGCGCTTGGTAAATGACACAGAAACTGTTTTTCGGAAGTTGGCTTGCATCTGCGAATCATCACACCGTGATTTCATTCAGGCAAATGAAGAATTAAGGGTGACTACTTATGTCATTTCGTTCTCTTTTGCCTTTCTTTCAATTCATTTCCTGCTGGTGCTTCGTATGTATACAGATTTTTAATAGTATATTAGAATAAACAGTGGGAAGTAAGCGCTTTTGGCACTCTTTGCAAGTCGATGTCCTGCCTTTATTTTTAGCACTATTGCATAAAAACTGGCAGAAATCATTTACTTTAATGAATAGGACTATATGCAGGGCTAGAAATACGAGTATACGAAGGAGCATAGCCTCGCAGTATTCTTATCACGTGCACAAATAAAAAGGTATTTGCAGCTTACCTGAAGGCCTCACATTGAGTAATACAGAATACGGTTGCCATTTCACATGAAAAATGTCGGACCTAGAAAGAGAGGCGTAGAGACTTGAGAAAAAGATGATTGGCGATCTGCGAAAGCGTGGACAGGTTCTGGCGCGTGACGAAATAATAAAACCGAATCTAACGCTAATCGTGTTCAACACCCACATATTTTTGATCTAATACATGCCTAATGTATACGTCGTGCTCTTGGCGCAGCCATACAGCTTTTGTTACAAACAGGGGTTAGCGGCATCCTACCGGTGTCGGCAATTTGTTACGACTCGGGTCCGGCGGGTCACGTCAATGGTAGCTGGCCTCTACAGGAGTGCCCGTTAGACCATCTTTTGCAGAGAGGAAGGCACGTTCGTAAGAGAGGAACAGAAGTTTACTTACACAGAGACATGATGAGAGGAATCAAGAGAGAAGTTTTTACAACCTGTCTCCGGCTATAAAGCCCCATGTCAGACAACCCTGAGGCACTCAAAAGCGGTGTCCGCAGCTCCTGCAAATCCGGTAACTTGCCATCCCGGCGTTCAGCCTCCAGAAAAGAGGCAATGATTTACTCAGTACACTCTTAGGTAGACGAGTCCAATTGAGGAACACCAGTACACAACACAAATCATGCGCCGCACCTCGACGACCCAAAATGGGAATGTCGGCGAGGAGGTTGAGTCCGATGGAGAAGAGGGGAGGTGTCGTTGACCTCGAGGCGAAGACGGACGGCTCCTTGGAACTCGCACAAAATTTCATGTCTGCGTTCGGATTAAGGAATGCAGAGGTTTGGTGACTCGAGGTAGGCGCTCTCACGGCCATGCCGACTGCGCCCGGTTGAAAGAGCTGCCGGAGGCCTCCCCTTTATTCCAGTCAGAACCATTCTGCTGCTACATTCTATGCTTGCCTGGCCGCGCGGGCATAAGCTCCCGAAAAATGCCATGCTCCGTGCCTTCCCCCAAGCGTCGGCCTAAAGCGAAAACTTACGAGAGACAAGCGTGACTGACAGCAGCGCGCACAATAGCGCCGGCCATCTCGCCTTCCATAGCCGGTCGTAACACTGTAGCTTTTTAAACCTTGTTTGAAGTATGCATTTGCTCATTTACTCCACGTCACTGCGTTGCTGCTTTAAAGTTTCCTTTTCAATGGTCATTCATAGATCCATTATATTATCCACATTCCTCGCAGTTGACGATCTAGAAATGCCCATAAACAAGTCTTGCTAGCCGCCGTTCATAAGATTGCGGCTTTACTGCTTCGGAGACTGCAAGCTATGTTTTAGAAGATCGTCACCACTCGTAGGGGCTGCCGTCCGTCGGGATTCACACTAGCGACAGGACGGCTTTCGTCACCGCGTTGCCTATCAGAACCAGAAATATGCCTTGCAATTCCAGAAATTACGAAGAAGAGCAGTTGTTCAATAATGACCCTAAAACGAGGGGCATTGTTATTACCGCACCAGCAATATGGTTAAATGGTGAACGCCTACACCGATGGATTGGCCTCAGCCTCTAGCTTCACGGGTGATGTTGCTATCCCTGCCTGCCAATAGCATAGAAAACTGGGCAAGTTGGTTTATCGTCATGGTAACAGCAGTGCAGAAAGATGATACCACAAGAAGAACGGCACAGGACAAGCGCTGAACATGTGTCGCGTTTATGAAAGAGAACAGGATAAATACATATATAGTCGGGTACAACGTTAGAAGGCAGGAGCATTTTCTCCTCAAAGGCGGATGCACACGAGCCTCCACCAATAGGCGCACTTCAGGTGACGTCATTACCCGGATGGCCGGTGACCCTGCCGACGGAGAACATGCCTAACATGGCCGCCCTCGCTTCGAACTGGGCTGAGGCGCGCCAGCTGTGTGCGTCTCCCTTCGTCAAAGTGAATTCGATTTGTTTTTGGTGGTCTGTCATGCCGGATATATTATTGTGAGCTTACGATGCACAATTTGTGCCACGTGCGTTTGTTCTGAGCCATGAGCCGGCGAAGATAGATTGCGAGGAATATCGGTGACGCTGCGCTGCGCTTCGTCTGGAAACAGGATCACGCGGCGACATACCGCTGCAAAACAAACATCGTTCGTGTTTATTCCGTGGTGTTTTGTTTTGCTCCTAAGTGAAGTTACGACGAGGAGAGTTTGCCAAAGTCTGGTACCTACTGTGAACGGCGGGTGTGTTTGTGTACTGTGACCCTGCGTTTCTCGTCGGACGTGACGAAGTGATGCAACAAAACCATTATCAGAATGAATGAGAAAAGCATGCGCGGATGAAACCAACCTACAAGTTTCTCAACAGAACAGATTTGCGAAAGCAACCTCCAACGCAAAGATTCGTTGCTGCCAGCTCAGCGCGCAAACGACCGATCGTTGGCAGCAGTGTGATAAGATAGCTGAGCGTCTAGAAGCGTCGTCCGAGTGTTGTGTAGCACCTTCGATTGATTGCTTTCCACGAATGCTAACAATCAGTGACTAACACGCGCTGCCTGAGCGAATGTCAGTGGATTATTAACGGTCAAGCCTTTGGAAGCAGTGTTTGTTTCCTTACTGTCAGCCTCAGTGGTAATACAAAATTATGACTGATACACTGGTGCCGTTACAAGGGAGCGTGGCATGAATTCGCGCCGCTGTGTGGCCTAAAACTCTTCACTCAGTGCACGCGTCAGCTGTAGAACACCACACACCTTAGCGCTGCTTTTCGATTGTCGTGATATATCGCTATTAAGAAATTCCTATGACAGTGAAGGCAACACAGCCAATATGTACATTAAAGAAAGTACGACAAAGTAGGCAGAGCTGCTTGTGAACTGACTCCTCATAGTTCTGCTCGCGTCTGCGTTAAATATGTGTGCGTGTTTTCTTGCGTGTTGGTGTATATTTGTTATTTTAGCCTTTTTTGTATTTTAGATTTCAGTTTTCGCACTCGCGTTTCTGTGCATGCGTGTGAATATGTGAGTGCTTTTGTGCGTGTCTAGGCTTATTCGCATTTCTGGTCTTTTATTTTTGCGTTTTTTCTTCTAAGCATGCTGCGGTCACACCTTTCTTTACAATTTCATTAACTCGGCTCATTCAAAGCACCAAGTCATCTGAATAGCAGTGCTGGCCTCTTCGATGTTGTTGAAGCCTTTCTCTTTCGTCTACCTTGCTTCCTCAGTCTACCATCTTGCTTTGTTTTCTCCTACTTTTCTGACCATGCCTCTTGTGCTGTTGCCGCAACGTGCTTAACCAACTTGCACTAAAGAAAGTTCCATCAGCTGGGACGACAGAAACATTGACAGATGGAGAATGTTAAAAGCACCACGTGGCTTGAACAGTTACTTCGTCTCTTACGCCTGTTAATGTGTTTATGCATCAGTGCATACGGCAGCTTGCCAGAAGTGCACATGAAAGGGTGCCGTATTGTGAAACAGCACCTTGCTATGTTGTTGAATTTAGACTTAATAAAAAGATGGTTTCGCTGCCCGTCACATGTGGTGGTACACATATATAACATTTTGCAGTGGGGTATCACTTCCTGTGTTGACGCTTTTATCATTACAAACACAGTTATCTAGTGAATCGAGTCCAGCAAAGGAGTGCTGTGAGAGCTTTTGCAATTTTCACCATTTATTACTTCACGACTATCGCTGCCTGAATCTGCCCGTTACTTTGCCTACAGCTTGTAGTCACTTTGCCTACGACTCACTAAATCACGTTCCACTTTGTGGAGCACTTTTCTGGTATGTAAATATGCTAAAGAAAAGCTAGGAGTTTAAATCACGATAATAATTGCGCTTGCATTCGCGCTACTTGCCCGAGTCAGAATAATAAAATAATAAACGCCAGGCCTGCGCTGAAACCGCAGCACAGTCACAGCGAAAGCTGGAAGAGCGGCGTTTCTAGCGCCATTTGTAAGCTCTCTTGGGGCTACAATACAAGTACACTAGAAAGGTACCCACTACGCCATAAATCACAATTTTTGTGAAGTTGGGAAGCACCTACTAAGCCATTATTCGTCATTCTGCGGAGAAACGAGGCACCAGCTACACGTCTGTAAGGCATTATGTGCACTTTGTTGACGCGACGATTGATGATGATGAAGAATTATGGCTCGGCCCTTTTTAATGGGTTGGAAGCTTTAAACGGCCCACCAGTTATGTAATTTGCATTGGGTGACGCCCGGTCGCTATTTCCCTCTCCCGTCATGCTGTATAACATACGTGGACGTGGGGAAGAGACGGGGGGGGGAGGCGAAGAACTTTACTGAGACCCCGAGGAAATGGATCATGCGCTTATGGGCTTCCTTGGCAAACAATACAAGTGCACTTGCGAGGAACCCACTACGCTATAAATCATTGTAATTTTTGAGAAGTAGGGCAACAGGCACTGTGCCATTTTTCGTCATTCTACGGAGAGCCGTAGTACCTGCTAAACGCATGTAAGGCATTATGCGCACTTTGTTGATGCTCTGCCTGATGACGACGAAGAATTATGGCAGAGCCCTTTGTAATGGGTTGGAAGCATTGAACAACCTACTCGTTGCGCAATTCGCATTGTGTGACGCCTGGATACAAAATTCGCGTTGTGCGACGCTTGGTGCTTATTTTACTCTTCTACCACGCTATATTGCATATGCTAATGTGGTTCCTTCCCGACATGAAGCCTGTATAGGACCTTTTTGCAAAGCAGTTTCAAGCACCGGCATGACTCAGAGGTTGAATACTGGGCTCACACGCAGAGGGCCCAGGTTCGAACCTCGTTCCATCCTGGAATTTTTTTCTTTTCTTATTTCGAGCGATACTGGTTACGGACACCGGCGGCGGCGGCGGTGGCGGACAACTGCGGCGCCAAAAACGGTTGTTGAAATGATCTCATAACAGCTTTCGCTGTAAAAATTGGCTATGACAACACTTCAATTTTCAGTGCAGACTGATAACAGAGCCATAAAGCGTGCTCCGACTACTGCTCTATAGCAGTAGTCGGAGCACATGTTACAAAATTCAGCCTATGTATTAACGCGATAGCGTTAAAGAGCTCGTATCGCAGAAATTCCGCCGTCGGCGTCGGTGTTGGCGCCGTTGGTTGTGAGCGAAAAATCATCATCTTCTCCGTGACCGAAAAATCGAAAAAGCTGCAAATAAAATGAATAATAAAAATGTTGGGTCCGAGTGAGAATCGAACCCAGGCCATCTGCGTGGCAAGCAGGCGTTCTACCACACAGCCACGCCCCTGCTTGGAACTGCACTGAAAGTAACTTTCATGCTACCCAAAAATACGCGTCCTGTATACAGGTGTCACAGTACGAGATGTAATATCGCAGTAATATTGCGTGGTACAAGCGTAGATTGCCATCGGGCGTCACACCATGTCAATATCATAACGACTTGGTGGTTTAAAGATAGCCACCCATTACAAAAGGCACACACATTACTGCGCGACCACGTAGTGGGTGCATCGCAACTTCGAAAAAGTTTCTCGCGCATAATTGCTCCTGGTTTAAAGCATGCTACCCATTGCATAAGGCACACACCTTAGTGCGCGCATTCTCTTAACACTCGTAGTGTTCGAAGTGCGCACTAGGGACAGGATATCGCTATCGCATTGAACTCTTAAAGGCGAAGCTTAAATGTCCCCCAATTTTTTTGGCTAAAAAGTGGCGCCTTCACTCTGTAATATTTTTTGTATGCTGTTGATCACGCTATACAAAGGAATATGCGGGGTTTATTATTTATTGAAACGTTTTGTTCATTTAGTTTATATTATCACCTAATTAGTTTAGTTAGTGCAGGTTTAAAGAGAGAAATGAGCGCAATGAAGCTTGACCGCCCTCATTGACAGTCCTCACGCTCCGGAGTTAAAAGACTATTATAGATTGATCGAACAAGTAAGCATTGCTTGTGGAGAAGAACCCTTCCACAAGAAGCGCGTTAGAATGTTTTGTTCCAGGAAGACAGCTCTGCCTCTTCTCTTGAGGAACTGCGAGTCACTAGAAAAAGAGAAGGCTCCGCGTTCTCGCCTTTCTCCCAGAGTGAATAGCTGCGAAAGTTTGTGTTGGCGTGACTTTCTCCTCCCTCTGGAAATTCATGCGGCTTGACCCAGTCATATGAGCGGACTGGCCTTCAGTGAGTTGTGGCTATCCCAGGCGAACAAACTTATTTTTTATAAACCTAGATAAACGGCCAGCTTCACGTCTAACGAGTTGGAACTTTGTTAGGACTGAAATGTCCGATCTGATCTGGAACTTGTACTCCCATGTATTTTTATGCTTCTCACTCACTTTACGCATGCCCTAAATTGAACAGTTTTTGTGACTACTACTAGCTTGTCCCAGCTTGATCTTCACCATGGTCATCGTCTGCAAATATGAAGCGCCACCGCTCTGGTACGCTACAGCTCGGAACAGCTGTTGGCCGGCTCTTGAGGTGAGCACATTAGGTTCACCTCGCCTCACCGGTTTACCAACAAGTACTCCCAGATAACCCCAATCCATGTCTAGAAGAAAGGCCACAATATGCCTTCATTTGCTTGCTGACGTAATGCAGCATACTTTGTGGAGCAACCGCAGTGTCCGGAACTGTAAGTAACCGAAAAAAAACTCACCGGGTTCTTTATGCAAGCACCTAATACGATTGGAAGGCGAAAGCCGTCTTCTTTTTCTTTTCATTCGATGTATTGATCCGGCCCCGGCACCCTGCGAAAGCTTTCTGCACTGAACGTGGTTTTCCACTGCCTCCAATATCGTAGGCACCTAACCTCGTTTCGCACTGCCATCGTGATCTGCTCACCTTCGAATATGCTGTGCTTTCATATGATGACGTCATCCTGTGACATCACTGTGACGTGACGATGACGCCATAATGACGTCACAAATTCGGCAATCTGGGACGTCATGCTGACGTCATAGAGTGACGTCATCACGTGATCATGATTTTTCGCAACACTCGTGTAGACGCCAACGTGGGACTCTGGTGAATTTCCGCGTTTGATGGGGCATCTAATGCTTTCGCCCTAACAACCTTACGCGACTTTAACAGCAGAGCTGTTATGGTCTAGGTTCCCGTGTGTCGTAGATAGAAAATAATCATCGTCATGAACCGACACGCGCTTTCCACCACCCAAGGACTCGGCACGAATCGTTAACAAGAGAAGCTAAAACATGCGGCTCCTAATCGATGTTTGCGACCCGTGCGTTCCCTTAACTTTTAGTGTACCAGTGTGGTGAGTAGTGGGATTTGGCGAATTTCTGTGGCAAATATGCGCTATAGGAGAGATCAAACATAGCCATGTATAGTATAGTATAGCAAGTGGTTGGAAAGAGACATGTGAGAGGGTAACAGCCCAGCCAAGCCAGAACCAGCTAGTTGCCCAGCAGCTCTGCTGTGATCCAGCCTTGCCCGATGTAGTGGAAACTACAGTCAGTTTTTTGAGAAAGCAGAAGGGTCAGAGAAGAGAGGTGGAGGTCTGTTTGCTCCAATCCGAACAGATACCCGTCCCCACCTTTCGCAGTACGATGTCAGTCTATTATTCGTGGTAGGCCTTCGCTACCTCTTAATTCCGCCTAAGGACTCTAGTCCTCAACGATGACATCGGGCTGCGCAGAGAAGACTTACACAGGTCCTCCCTACTCATCATTTGTTAGAGGCTACGAGGGGGGGGAGGCTTGTGGGGCAGTGTCATGTGATTCGCGAGAAATCTGCGCCAAGATGTGGCAGAAGCTACATTTTGATGCGAGTATGTTGCAGGTAAAGCAGTGCGAAGTGCGCGAGATGGTATATTTGCTCGGTAAAGTGAGAAGTGTACCCTTTAGGCATTGGTGTTTGTAAAGCATGGAAATTCTATGAAATGTGATCAGTGCGGCTTTGTTGATGCTTTGTGAGGAGCCATATTGCCACGCGCGTTTATAAATTTTATTTCGTAGTATTCGAGTTTCTGTCCCAAGAACCATTAACAACGCTCGGAACTGACCGTGCCGCAATGCTTGAGAACGATCGCGAATATTTGAGATTGTTCTTTTCGCCCAAACAGAGAGTTTCGTATTTCTTAGTAATCTTGAGGCGTTCTTCAGCGTAACGACCACGTGACAATGCGGTTCTAGGGATCAGCGCGCATTTGGGGCCACTCGGCCTGCTAGTCTTAGAAGAGCTGCATGAGCCGTTGAGAGCATTAGATACCTCGTTAAACGGTAAAATTGGCCGTTGGCGTCGGCGTTCGTAGGTGTCAACACTAGTGGTAGGAAAAACAATATCCCGTGATAACGGCACCATATGACGTCCTAAGTCGCCAAACAAGTGACGGCATCATGACGTTGCCATGACGTCACAAACCATTTAACGTTACGAAAGCGTTTTGTCACGAAGGCATTCCAAAAGGAAATGATGTGCGAAAGCTTGCAATGCCTTCGATACTGCATGCAATGCAAACCACGTTAAGTGCAGAAAGATTACAGTGGGGCGCGGTGGAGGCTCAAAAATGGACTGGAAAGGAAAAAAATCTGGCAGATCCCACGCACTGTGGGAATCGATGTAATGCGAAGCAGCCAGCAAAGAGCTGCATACATCTTTGTTCATTTTTGAGCCAAATGAAATCATTCATGCCATGGCATTTGGTTCATCATATATCGCATGTTTGCCATGCACGCGTGCTTGTACAATGTGGTATATACCATGCCAATGAAACGTATATTCTGGCATATACATTGCATGACCGGTCAATTATGTTCATCATGCACTCCTGTCATGCCATACCAATTTTGGTATATATCCAGTTATCTAAACGGCCGGAAGCGCACCATAACAGTGTCATGTAAAACATACCGTACATGACATGCATAACGTAATTCGCATGTTAGGACCTGTCATTTATGTTCGTCATACAGTCACATCGCACAATGCCCATTTTGGTGTATATCGAACGAGCGAAATGGCCGCGAGTCAACCATGAGCGTGGCATGTAAATCATGCCACACATGACATGCTTGGTTATCATGTTACCACCTGTCATTTATGTTCGTCATACATTCGCGTAACGCAATGTTAATTTTGCTGCATATCAAGCTAGCGAAACTGCCGCGATCAGACAATGAGCGTGGCATGTAAATCATGATATGCATATGATATGCATATCATAATTTTCAAGTTACAACCTGTCATATATGTTTGTCATACAGTCACGTTGCGTAATTCCAATTTTGGTGTATATCAAGCGAGCGAAACGGCCGCGAGCGAATCATGAGCGTGGCATGTAAATCATGTCGCACATGACTTGCCTGTCACGATTCTCATGTTACCACCTCTAATTTACGTTCGTCATATAGGTGCGTCGCGCAATACCAATTATGGCGTATATCAAGCTAGTGAAACGTCCGCGAATGCACCATGAGCGTGGCATGTAAATCATGACATGCATATCATGGTTTTCATGTTACCACTTGTTATTCATGTTCTTGATACAGTCACATCGCGCAATACCAATTTTGGTGCATATCAATCTAGCGAAACGGCCGCGAGCGCACCATGAGTGTGCCATGTAAATCCTGTCGTACATGACACGCATGTCATGATTTTCATGGTACCACCTCTAATTTACGTTCGTCATACAGTCGCGTCATGCAATACCAATTTTGGTGTACATCAAGCCAGAGAAACGGCCGCAAATGCACCATGAGCGTGGCATGTAAATCATGACATACATGACATGCATGTCATGGTTTTCATGTTACCATCTGTTATTCATGTTCTTCATACAGCCACATCGTGCAATACCAATTTTGGTGTATATCAACATAGCGAAACGGCCGCGAGTGCGTCATGAGCGTGGCATGTAAATTATGTCGTGCATGACACGCGTGTCATGATTTTCATGTTACCAGCTCTAATTTACGTTCGTCATACAGTCGCGTCGCGCAATACCAATTTTGGTGTATATCAAGCCAGCGAAACGGCTTGATGCACCATGAGCGTGGCATGTAAATCATGACATACATGACATGCATGTCATGGTTTTCATGTTACCACCTGTTATTCATGTTCTTCATACAGTCCCATCGCGCAATACTATTTTTGGTGTATATCAACCTAGCGAAACGGCCGCGAGTGCGTCATGAGCGTGGCATGTAAATCATGACGAGCATGACGCGCGTGCCATGATTTTCATGTTACCACGTGTCAGTTATGTTCGCCATGTCGAAATGTCTCGTCATACCAGTTTTCGTATATATCCATTCATTTAAACGGCCGCGAGCGCCCCGAGACCATGCCATGTAAATCATGCCGCACATGACATGCGTGTCATGATTTGCACGTTAGGACCTGTGATTATGTTTGCCATGAACTGTTGCACGTCATACCAGTTTTGGTATATATGAAACTAACGGAATGGCCGCAAGAGCCTTAAGGCCGTGAAATGCAAATCATGCTGTTCATGACATGCATGTCATGATTTTCATGCTATGACCTGTCATTTATGTTCGTAATACGGTCATGTTATTCCATACCAATTTTGGTATACATCCGATTAACGAAACGGCCAGGAGAGCGCAAAGTCGTAGGCGGCTAGATAGATAGATAGATAGATAGATAGATAGATAGATAGATAGATAGATAGATAGATAGATAGATAGATAGATAGATAGATAGATAGATAGATAGATAGATAGATAGATAGATAGATACGCTCAAACTCGCCCAAGTTCGCTAAGAAATGCTTCGCATTTGAAAAAAAAAACTTTTCCCCTTCAAGTCCTGTTAGCCGAGCCGATATGGAAACCTTGTGAGTTCTCTTTTCATGATGTGCCATAGTCCAAATGCGAGCAGTTTCATTTTGTGGCAGGTGAGCTACAAATTAAGAATGCGCGGTGTTGGTAATGTCGCCACTCATGAAGTTCCGGGTAGCAGTGTTAGAGAGGCTGGTTATCGCGCCACTTTCAGATAGCCAGAATGATAGTGCGATGGTGGCCTCTTCCGCGCCCCCCGCCTAGGTGGTCCTGGTTGATTCTGAACGAACAGTGTCCTAGAACACGAGCCCTAGAACAAAGCGATGTTAATGCTCGATGTCAGCGCTCGTACTGTGTCCTTCTCGTCTTGTGTCTCCGTCCTGTTCCTGCTGACTTTCATAGCATGCGTTGCTTCCAACTCGCACAAATCTCTACCTTACTGTGATGTGAATGGTGTAGGCTTCGTCGCGCCAGCATAGTGAGCTCCTCTTTGGCAATCGCTGCGTTGTAGTCTAATGAAAAGACTGGGTATAAGACTCGAACCAGAAGCCTGGCTGAACTAAACCAAAGGAAGGAACTCAGCTGTGCAGTACGCATAGCCGGTTCTAGTGCTGTGCCCGCTTCGTTTTCTCTATTTGCAATAATAGCTTCCTGAGAAGAAGTTTCTGGTGTTTGATGTTAAATTTTGTGTGCATGTTTTTCGGCAGGGGTTGGATGTGTTTTTGGTCGTGTATTTTCGGAGGGTGTCGATGTCGCTTGTTCTTAACTAGGCATCATGCTGGAGTTTCTCAACATGTACGTCTAGCTTCAATCGTTGTGAGTCCGCGGTATTGGGATGATATATGTGCATCGGGTAATTCTTTAAGGGTACTGACTGAGAGAGACTGTGGCCATCACGCTTGGTGTGGATTCCCTAAACGGAAAACCAAGAAGAAATGTGCGTCATGCGCGTAAAACAGTGTACAATTTCTGCTCGCTTTTTAGATTGTGATGGTGATAGTAGCGTAAAGGTGGTCTTGCTTCAGCGAAATCCTCAATGAGGTGAATGAATTTCTCCTCTCTAAGCTATCTTTGTTTATTCGAAGTTGACCCCATATTGCGGAGATTGTTCACTGAATTGTTTGTATGGTGTCTTGGTGGTTAGGGTATAGTTGTATCCCATTTATTGTGTCTACCTCGGCTATAGGGCGACTTTCAACTGTGACTTGAACGTTCAGGGCAACTTCAGGGAAGAAGAAGCTCCGATGTGTCCGGCAGCGCCTGACTTTGAAGCCATCCGGCACTGTCGTTTCGATCCACCGAGGAAGCGGTGACTTAGATCGCGCCTATCCCTCCGTGACTTAATAATTCTGTGCAGCCTGTTCATTGGAGTAGCTTTCACGAAAGTATACTGTTTTCTCGTACGATTTCCAGACACCTCCAGACGCGATCTTTCAGCTATGACTAAACGATAGAATCCGCATTATCATTGCGCGGTCGTGAGCGCTGACACGCGCGCTAGCTCGACATACACCAGGAGACAGCTTGTAAACTGGCTGGGCTGTCAACGCTTTGCATTTAGAGGTCTAGCAGCACAAAAACCGCATCGGTTCCGGAAGTGGCTGTGTTCCCTCAGGCCAGAGATTTGCAGAGTTACGCGAGATCGGATTCAAAAGAGTTAGCTCCTAGCCTAACTCGTATAACATTCCAACTTATTGCTATCGCATTCGTTGCTTCGCTTTTGCGGCGAAACTGATTACTATTGACATAGCTTCGCCACGGGACGCTATGGCTATGCTCTGAGCACTCCGTTTAAGCAGTTAGATGACCGACAACATTCAAAGAAACTGAGCCTCGGGTCTAGTCCAATTGTATTATAGGCCTGTAAGACGAGGCGGGCATTGCGCTTGTTAAAAAACGACCAGAAAAGGGATCCATTGTAGCTACGTAAATAACCGGCACACATCGCCAACTCCGTAGTGGCTTCTTACGTCTTGTTTCTTTGTTTTCATTCCTTTCTTACAAAGTGACTGTTTCCCTAGGGGTTGGTGAACCAGCTTGGGTGCTGACGTGCTGTTCGCAGCTGTAGTAAGGAGTTTCACTTCCACCTCTTGATTGGTTCGGCTGCTGAGCGCGACCAGCGATGAGCCTTGCGTTGCAAGTCCACTACAACCGGAATCATAGGGGAACAGACATATTGTGCTAGCGAGATGCTCCGCATTCCTAGCAAAGAAGGCGATGGAGTCAAACGCTGGACTTTGTCAGGTACGCTTTCAAGCTGCCTTGGGGGCATGAGTTGATGTCCACTTGGATGTCGCACAGCAGAGTAGTGACGCATTCTGTGTGGAGGCTGCTGTGTCGCATTCTGAACGAGTAAGACGGTCTCATATCCTGCGCCGCGATGGAGATCCCTCTGCAATAAATATTGACTGGATGCTTAGCCCCAATTTACGCGTAGATCTGGTACGGTGTATGCAAAAGCTATGGCGCAGCTTCAGAACGTGTCGCGCTATCGGCATATACCGTTCATGGTGATCGGCACCGTGAAAAAAACAACCGAACGCGATGAAATTTGAGTCGGCTGCCGCCTACGACGTGAGCTCTAGATGAATGTCACCTGTCATGGCGTTTCAAAGGAGGATTTAGGTCTTCGTAGAACCACATGATAGCTTCGCGTGCAAAGGCCCACTGCCTTGAAGCACAACAAGAGTGAATAGGCATTCTTCGCTGATCCTCTCCCGCATGTCAGAAGGCCCATTGGAGCAGAACCTGCTGCTTTTTTTTAAAAATTCTCAACATTCTGTGAAAGATGATGTTTTGTTTTTTGTCCGACGCCAACACAGCGAGCAAAAATGATCGCGATGATCAGTGAGTGTTGCGTCAACGCCTCTGTGACCCCATTGAAGAGTGCGCAAGTGTACTGCTGAAACGATAAAATCGGTGAGTCTACTCTCAGCCGAGAGCAGAACAAGTTGGCAAATGTCGTGGTCAGGTAAATGTTATTGCACTCATACACCAACACGAAGTAAGCCGTCCTAATCCCGAAACGAACGCAAGCGATTACAGAATATATAGAGTAATGACAGTATTTCCGGCAGTGCAAAAATTTCGTTCCGAAAGTGTTTTTGCCGCATATGCGGCGACTTGCACTCAATTTCAACAATTCTTCAGCTGTGAGAGATCCGTATGCTGATGGAAGCATTGCAGCTATTGCTGGGCCCATGCTGAGATTCCTGCCAGACTGGTTAGAAAGCTGTTGTTTTGCACGCACAGGATGCCTTGATGATCGCGAAGAGCTGAGTATATCCTAATGTTCCTAGTGAAGATGTGGCTTGAACACTGCTAGAGTGCTCTGTTCCGGCTATTTTCCTCCCAGAGAGTGCCAGTAAACTGGGCACGCAACGAACGGCTCGTTGTTTGCCTATCTTAATTCCTGCTGCGTCCGCTGACGAGCCACTAATACTACACTTCTACAATCCAAACGTTTTGGGAAAACCTAATGAACGCCGCTATTGCCGTGTGTGTGTGTGTGTAGTTTTCGCGCCATCACACTAGTGTGCCCTTGAAGTCGATTGGGCACAAATGTAGAGGTGGTCACTGAGAAAATAGTGTCCCAGCCTCTGAATTGGTGCTAGGCTTGGTAGAACCCGCTTACACACTGCGAACCTTTTGACAGCGCGCCAGCCATCGTGAATACGTCGTCATATACTCATAGGGTTTTGCCACAATTACTTCACACACGAGATTATTAGGGTCTTGCCATTTTAGGGGCGAAGCTCCTTAAGGCGGCACCCGTTCGTCCCTCGTAGTCGTAGTCGTAGTAGTCGTAGTGCGTAACCAGTCTTACGCTTTGACCTCCAAGGTGGTGCCGGTCGGAGATTTTTCCTGTGCATTGTTGAACAATAAAAAATTCGCAGCGTGCGCGTTAACTAAAAGCCGAATTCTTCTGTCTCTCATACCCCATTAGCAGCCATTGTTTACCTCCAAGGTAGTGGCTGGTGAGATTTCTCCTGTGCGCGATTAAACAATAAAAATTTTGTTCAAAACGCCGTTGATTGATGAAATAAACCAACGAAAGACGCCAGATGTTTTGTAAAAGCAAAACGAAAGAACGCCAGATGTTTCTAAAGCAAAACGAAAAGACGCCAGCTGCTTAACGAAAGACGCCAGATGTTTTCTAAAGCAATGGTTTTCTAAACAATGAAAATTCACAGCGTACATGTAAAATTAAAGTGAGCTGCAAGTCGTCATAACTCATCGAACCTTTAGTATGAACGCGCCCAATCTCACGTCGGTGATGATGTACTGGGCAGAATTCACGGAAGATTCACGTTTACCGATGAACCTCCGCAGCTTCGCCCACTCATCATCATTCACTCCGTGGATATGCTGTGATTTTTTATATATGTCAAGGTGTGCGTGAATACACGGTCTTTCTCTTTGTTAGGCGAAGAATTTGACTATTGTTAACCGGTTGGCAAGCGTTCACATAACTGTTGACGTGTGCTGTTGTAACTTTGTACGTTTGTTCTATTACATCCAAAGCTGTTATGAGATCATAACAAAAGCCGTTTTTGGCGCTGTAGTTGTCCGCCGCCGCCACCACCGGTGTCCGTAACCACTATTGCGCGAAGTAAGAAAAAAGGCTAAATAAAAAAATATCCGGGATGGAGCGAGGTTGCCTTACAGATGGTACCTCGCTTCTCCGCAGAATGACGAATAGTATCGTGGTGGGTGCTTCCCAACTTCACAAAAATCATGATTTGTGGCGTAGTGGGTACGTTGCTAGTGTACTTGTACTAGTAACTACAAGAGAGTTTATAACGGGCTCTAGGCGTGACACAACGCGAATTTTGTAACCGGGCGTCACACAATGCGAATTGCGGAACGAGTGGGTTGTTGAATGCATCTTGCCTATTACAATGGGCTGTGCCATAATTGTTCATCCTCTTCAGCCACAGCATCAACAAAGTGGACATAAAGCCTTGCTAGTGTTTAGAGGGTACCACAGTTCTCCGCAGAATGACGAAAAAACATAGTAGCTGCTTGCACGCTTAAAAAAATGTGATGATTTTTAGTGTAGTGGGTTCCTCGCAAGTGCACTTCTATTGGTTGCCAAGGAAGCCATAAGGCTCCCATGATCCATTTCTTCAGCGTCTCAAAAAAAATTAATTTCCTCTCCTTTCCTTCTTTTTCTCAGATTAAGGTATGTTATTAGGTGTGGTGGGACAAGTCAATTAACGACCAGGCGTCACACAATGCGAACTACGTAACTAGCGGGTTGTTAAATGCCTCTAACCGATTACAAAGAGGTGAGCTATAATTCTTCACCGTCCTCAACCGTCGCATCAACAAAGTGCACGCAATGCCTTAGAGATGGTACCTCGCTTCTCCGCAGAATGACGAATAATGTCGTGGTGTGTGCTTGCCAACTTCACAAAAATTGATTTCTGGCGTAGTGGTACGTTCCTAATGTACTTGTATTAGTAGCCACAGGAGAGTTTATAACGGCCTCTAGAAATGCCGCTCTTGCAGCTTTCGCTGACTGTGCTGCCCTTTCCGTACAGGCCTGGCGTTTTGTATTCATTCTTGCTTGTCACGCTAATTACTGCAGCGACGTGGTGAATACAACATTTCTTCAATCGAAAAACACAGTTCCCCTTGGTACGACACAAACTTAAGTGACAAAGAGCGCGGCATTTTCAAGAATTGATGTCGCTGTATCATTGCCACCAAGACATTGTTGGAGAGGGATATAAAAGAAAGGCGTCGCACTTGTTTTACTTGTCGAAAGTGTTCATGTTGTCCAATGTTTCTATTCCACGAAAAACGAGAGCAGTCCCTGTAGTGTTAAGCAAATTTTTGAAACTTCGCACTGACCGGACGAAGACACTGATATATAAGCACGCATACAATCCGTTTGTGCGGGCTTTTATGTGCATTTTTAGACCTGTATTGCTTGCGCTGTTTAATATACTTGCTGAATCTGTGGACCCACTGTCCCAACAATATGTCTCAAACCTACAAAGGTGCATCTCTTTGATATAACACTCTGTGGAATTTCAAATTATAATAGTTTTTCTAAGAACGTTGAAAATGGGAAAATCTTGTTGAGATTGCACACAAAAGTGCGAATACTTGCATCTCCTGATCGAGGGCCCCATTGGCGCGAAGCGTGCTTGTATAGATGACGCGGTGATCGCGGATTGCTGAACCCACCAGATGAAGGTAGATCTGTACATTGGAGAAAAGTCTTCTGACCTGGATTTCTTTGCCGTATCTGTGCTCTCGTACATACACTAGTACAGTTCATGGTGCGTGTGTGTGTTCTATAAAGATTGAGAGGTTGATTGCAAATATGTCATTATTCTATAAATAGCTTAAAAGATATACTGAGGAGATATACCTTTTTTTATGTGATCGTTCTTGAAAAGTGGACGCTAGTGTTCCGATAACTGTTGTCGGCTTTGAGATGTGAAATAAAAGCTATATATAGCTGTTTCGTGAAATGTTGCTGTGCCGGTGCTCCTAGGCTATACCATCGTGACATAAATTTTACGACTTTCTGATTGGAACATGTAAGTTCCTCTATGCTATGGTATCATTTCTACGCATAATCCATCGCACTATAAAAATGCACTATACTTACTTTGGTAGCCAAGGTTTCTGTCCCTGTGAAAGAAAAGATTATTCATACATTCAGAATACAGTCATTTTATTTCATTCAAAATGTTTTTATTACCCCAATTCGTAAGGTAGTGTATACTGCCTCATACGTTGGGCGATCTTGAAGCTAGCTGACGCAGGGCTTTGTTGACATCACGCGCAGAAAAGAAGGTATCGTGCATTATTGAACTTCCTTTCAAGAATATGTTGCGGCGCTTTTTCTATATATTTTTAACACGGCAATAATAAGGTAAATGCTGCTACACGCATTCAAAGCGTTCGTACTATCATATCTAGGCGCCTAGAAGGATGTATTAGCGCCATATACTCCGCTTTGTAATTTATCTGAGTTTATATCAGAGGAGAATTTAACCCAAAGTGCGATCTGACGTAAAACAACAGCACACAACTTATTTATATTACATCTAAAATAGTGAATCTTGACTTGTGAAATGTCCCAGGCAGCACGCAGGCATTGCACCGATCACTCCCCAAGGTTGTCAAACAATGCCAGAAATATTGGTCCTACTTTGGCTTTTGGGAAGTTGCTACACCTAAATGTGCATTGCTTAAATATTGAAAGCCTATGACGGCCCAATGTTTGCAACAATGGCTCTAGCCAATAATTACCGTCGAAGGGGTCTCCAATATTAGAAAAAATGGATTTAGCCAACAACGTACGTCGTACGTATCTCCAGTATTTTATAAATATTGACAGCTCCAATATTCTTACCAGCCTTTTTAGTTGGCTGTGACATCGTACTTTTTTTTCAGCCTTTAACGCCGGTTCTTGCCAGCCTTTTCGCTGGCTATATCAATATCTTTCCGACTTTTTAATGCGATAGCGTTAGAGAGCTGTCGACGACCGGTGTCGACGACGGTGTCGGTGACGGCGTCATTGGTTGTCAGCGAAAAACCACCCATGACTGAAAACTCGACAAAGATGCAAATAAAATAAACAATCAAAATCTTTGGTCCCATTGAGGATCGAACCCGGGCCGTTTGCGTGGCAAGCAGATGTCCTACCACAAAGCCACGACGTTACAACTGCTTCGAAAAAAAAACTACATAAATGTTTGTAGTGGACGGAGCCTCCTAAGCGCATTTTGCTCGGCAGGTGTCAAGACGAAAATGAGCCCATTCGGCGATTTGTAGGCGCATTTGCGAGGCCATCAAACTACGTTTTTTGCGCAACGCCATGCTTCGAAAAAATGCGGGATAGTGCAGCCATCACCGCTACAGGCTTGAATATTAACATTGTCACAAACAATCAATTCACGAAAGAGGACATCCTGTTATTATTAGATTAAATGGCCATCGCGCGGACAATCCGGAGAAATTGCCAAAAGCAGTGGCAAATCATATTGATGTGGCAGGTCACATCTTCCATGATCGCAAAATTTACATACTTCAGTCCAACCTCCGGTCCCCGAGATACAGAAAATATACAGATGCATGGCTCATTCACAATTAAAGTACACTCCAGGTAATTTTATAAATGCTTCAAACCACCCCCCCCCGATATGTGAAAACCAGAAAGACTTCATTTTAGGAATTTCGAACCATTCCAACCACCGCGATCTAATAACTGTCTACAACGTCCAGCCACGTTGCACGAGCCTACACTGCTGCGCGTCTGCGCGCTAAACCCGAAACAGAAAGCTGCAATGCCACCAGTCACTCTACAAAAGTGATCCTCTGCTGCTAGGTGTACTGATGTGTTTACAAAGGCTACAATCTCGTTTTATGTTTCTTTATTAAGCACTCTTGTAGCTAAAAAGCTGGCACAGCTCTTTGGTACAAGACCATTTTGCCACGCAGAAGTCATGGGTTCTGACTTCTCGAACCGAAACCACTAGAACCGAAGGCTTTTTTATTTGTTTGCGTCTATCACGATTTCTTGCTCACGAAAAACACTCATATTTCGCTCACAGCCAACAAAACCGACGCAGACACTGATGGTGACACCGGAATTTCTGAGAAATTAGCTGTTTAATGCCATCGCGTTTAAAACCAAACAGGGGAATACATATCACTATGCTGCACAGTATGTCTACGGTCTCCTGCACTTTTCACTTTAACGCGAGAACATTTCCTGACGAACCAAAGGCACTTTAAGCGCATTGATCTATCTATCTATCTATCTATCTATCTATCTATCTATCTATCTATCTATCTATCTATCTATCTATCTATCTATCTATCTATCTATCTATCTATCTATCTATCTATCTATCTATCTATCTATCTATCTTTCTATCTATCTTTAGGTCATTGCGTATAAACTAGATCCGGTTGTTTTTCCACCATCTCCAATCACACTGAAACAATCGTGCCAGGGTATGCTTAATGAGAGGTAGTTAAAGTTGTAGTTAATGTTTCAGGAAAAAATTTGTGACGCGTAAACGGCGCTTCGAACTTTGCGCATGGAAGTGAATGAGTGTCGCGCTAAATAATTTATATAAAATTACTGGTTTGAGCTATTACTACAAAAAATTGTTTCCTTTATCTAAAGGCGTCTATTTTTCTTGCCTTCGATAGTTTATTCATTTTTTAACTCTGCACATTTTTCGGCTTGACGAAACATCTTAAAATGCTTTGTTTTTAGCATATTTTTTTCAAAAAGTACGAATGTTTCCGCAAGTAATTTCCGTTGTGGGCTGTATAAGCTCATATAATAAATGATAAATATACTGCAGGAGCAAACGAAACAGAAACATTGTCACAGAGTTGGTACATATTTAGGAAAAGTAGCATTCTGACCCATATTGCGGCGTCATTTTCGCAATCTAGCGTTCTTAGTAAAAAAAGGGTCTTTTTCTAAGCGAGAAAAAAATTTCTAACTTAACAACCCCAAGGTTGTGCAATGTTTACGGTTGCCTCGCCTCCACTGCATAGCACGTCAGTGCAAAATTCTAGCGGGCCCCTTTTCACAATGGTTAATGCTAGTCCTACGATTTCTTGTCACTTATTTCAGTAACATCATTTTATGGCACTTCTTGCTGACAACTAGAATTGACTCACCAAATTCGGCACGTCGGCCCATCCTTCTCCCCCACCCTTGTTCTCGCATGTGCTCTCTCCTCCTCGTTTGTTTCGTTTGGAGGAGAGGGTCCAAGCATGCTATACATACACGTGCTAAGGAAAGCAGTTCCAGCCTTGAATACAACCTGCTTGTTGAAACTCTGGCTCTAGTGACACCCCGTACTCACAAATTTTCCACCTCTTCAAACTTTCATCTTCCCATCATTTTCGTATTTTTTTAGATTTTCAAAGTAAAAAAAAAAGTTTCTCCTGAAGTACAGCTGTTTAGCCGACGCTTCATTTCAAGAGGACAAGCAGGCGCCAAAGTAGACGCAAATCGATGATTTATGATGTATAGGTGAAGAAGACGAAGTCCACAAGCATGCCTGCATTTGTTGCATTTCATAGTTGTTCATGCGTGACATATGCGAAGCCAGGAATGTTGCTTTTGTGTCAGTTATGAATATCGCACATATAAAGCTTTGCCTTTAGGCATGAGTATTGGTACTTTGGCATTCAATGCAAGTAATATCTTTAGAGCTCTGTCCAGTTATGAGTGAGTGTCCATCACTCTGAGCTAGGGTCATTAATATCGTAAAACAACAAACGCCTATGTCTAACACGGATAAACAGCGCCAAAGTAGCCGAAGAACATGCGAAGAGACACACAGCACGAGCACTATCATTCGCTTATGCTTCGTTTCCTTTGTCGCTATTTTCCCAATTACAAAGTTTTGATGAAATAGCCAAATGAACCACGGTTATGTATACCAAACACCTACTCACACACAAAGCATAGCGCTGGTTTTATACAATGCATGCGGAAAGCTTAGCACATACGCGCAAAGCTTGCCACTGTGAATGTGTTGAAATCGCTGCCCCTGAGCCACGGTGTAAAAAACTGGGGTGGTTGCTATGGCGACGGCTCGGCGGCTGCTGCTCCTGGGGGACGCGGCCGCTTGGCTATCTTTAGTAACGGCGCATAACGGGTGCCGTGTAAACGGACATCTTACTGCCAGCTTGAACAGCTTCGCTGTTAAAATGTACAATAAATCTCGGAGCCACCGCAATCACAGCTTTACGTTCATTGCAGACATCTGCACTACGTGTCTAGTCTCATGCTCACGCGTCTGGCGCACGGCCAAGGAAAACTTTGGCTACCTCAGACCGTACAATTTAAGAGACAGCGGATAAACTTGCCTGCTAGTAGACGCATAAAGTGGCTAATAAATACTAGCTGTCAAACTGCAGTTTAAGAGAAATGAGTCATTTCACTTAGTTTTGTGATTCCTCGTTTGGGACAACAGTATAATGCGTGCACAACATTGCATGAAACGCGCATTCACAAACGCTGGGGAATAGCTTATGTTCGTGCGAAATTGTACGGTAGCTCAACCGCTCGCATCGAATGGGACGGACACAAACGGCGAGAGGCAGAAGGGCGGCTTTCAAATGATTACATTAAATAAGTGGGGTGCATAAATAGAGCAAGTATGCCATTACAAGTTAGTGCGTTTATCAAATGAGGTTAGAAAATAAAACATACTAAGTAAGCGTATATTATGAATAGCCATGCTGGTCAAGCATTATATGCATTGTTATTAACAGCATCAGCTAAAACTGAATGCTTTTGTGCTGTCCTCCACTTCATTTTATTTTAGGTCATTATTAGTGCAACCCTGGAAAGGGAAGTTACGCCAAGTCACCCTGTTTACTATTCTTTCGTAATTCATTCTGTGCTAGCTACAAACATCATTAATATTTCACACAAATTGTATCACCAGTTAGTAACGTGTTTTCTAAAACTATGGATGACACAACATGATATACATTACCCGCAATCTGTAAGAGAGTCAGATTTATGAGGGGAAGATCGAAGCTTGACGTGGTGCAAAATGTTTGGAACGGGTTGTCGCTGGAGCGATCAGCAGTAGCAGACTTGTTAGTTCTTTTTATGAAGAAAAGTGCGCTTGGCGAAACCCCGTGTTGAAGACTTTTTCATCTCGCAAACTGTAGCAATAACGAGTGCAGTTTGCAGTTAGAGTCCTGTTCTTAGTGCCTGCGCAAAATGGTCCATGTATGTGCCAAATCACGTTTTCCTAAATATAGAGGTTACACTCACAACAGCAAATACGTAAATCAGACTCCTCATCACCCAGTCGCCTTCGGTCTTTAATAGTCTTGTTATGACGCACTCTACGTTCCGTATCTTCAGTGAAGATGTGTATCCCACAAGGTAAAGAACCCTTGCGTTGGTTGCCGGCTGGAAAGAGATGTCGTATCTTTAGGTGTTGCAAACTGCCGTTGGCAAGGATGATAAATACTCACAGAAGAAAATCGTTAGTAGCACAGAAGAAAATCGTTAGTGGCAGCACCATCGCCGCGTTAGTGTCAATAGGCGGTCGGCAGCACGCATACAAATGTACAAAGAGGAGCTTCGCTGTGAGCGATTTCAGCCGACTGTAGGTAAATAAAACGCGTTGACGACAGCGCGATGGTGCTATATACTCCCTCCATTGCCACATTAGTGCACGAAACCGGCCTAACGTTGGTATTACGTGTAAGGGAAGCGCAATCTGCCAAGCAATGTGGTGCCATGCTAACCATCGTGGACAATAGTGTTTGGCACTGCGGTCGGTGTTTTCGTTCTATTTGTACATGCTTAGCTTGTGCACTGCCTATACTAGAATATAAATGGTGTTGCGCGACGGAGCCAATTAGGTATTGATGCTACAAAAATAACCTGTATTTCTGCGTAATCTGTTGAAGAAGAACTTTGTGCACTCTGCTTTGCTGTTAACATAAAGACGCGTACCGCTATAGAAGTGCGTGGCTTGAGGACATTTTTGCTGGTAACCTGGCTTTGCGGACATGCTGCAGTTCATGCTGTTTGGTATCACAAGGATTTCGAAATCGCCAATACTTCACGAGATGGCGTTGCTGAAATTCTGCATTCACACCTCGACATTTAGTGCTTCTCTCGCTTAGGACGACACAAAATGGACTGTGTGATGTGCTTGAACGACAAAGTGGCACCCACATTGAAGTGCTTTTGGCGAACAGACAGTATTATAATTGCACTTAGCGCCATACGGGCACGTGCACGCACTCACTTATTACAGTGCATACAAGCCTTCGAAGACAATATCCTAGTATATATAGGCACACGTACAAGCATTGATACTGTGCTAAGACAACGGAATGAGCTGCGCTCTGAGGACGTGCATGACATTCGCACACAAGCGAACACAGTGTGGATAGCAGATGACGCAAGAAGCCATCCATACTACGAGGTTTCGTTCGCTCGCCGCTAGGTGCCGACTCTGTTCGATCTTGAGGCTACTAGAGGGTGTGCTTTGTAGGCGGTGCAGATATATATATATTTTTTGAAATCGTATGACAGTAAGGCTACTATCGTTTACGGACACGAACTCTACGTCAAGGCAGAAGCACTTTGCCGCGCCTAAAATCACCCGCAAACTCCGAATGGGTAAGAACAACTAACTTTTTAACTTGAAAATGTTATTATGCTGGGCCGACCAAGGCTTTCATGGCGTATTTCCGTCACAGAACTACGCCAGCAGTATGCACGCTGTAGCGAAGCGTTCCAACTCGGTAATGGGTCGTCCTATCGAGCGCCGTGTAGTGGGTCGTCCTCTTCTCTGAGAGCACGCCCCTCGTGCTGGGAGTCGGCCCCGCCTTGACTGTCGCTGTCGTGCATCGTCGCCGAGTGTCCGCTAATAAACGTCTTTACAATTTGGTGGAGGTGCCGAGTTCGAACGCTGCGTTGCAACGCTATCAGATGAAAATGAAAACAAATTCAAGACGAAAAATTCAACCAGCTTTACTTCGCGGACACTGATGAAACAGCGAAGCTGGTGGCCTCCCTTCGTCAGGCAAACACATTTATATGTGGTATGGAGTAGTGGGATTTACCCAATTTCTGTGGCACATACTCTTTATGATGATGATAGTTTTCTGTTAGGCCGCATAGTGGCACATAACCGTTTGATGACAAGCTTTCTACTTCATTTTTAGGAGACCAGTGATTAGTTGTAGCATTTACCCAATTTCTGTGGCACATGCCCGTTTATGATTAGCGTTCGGTGACGAGTTGTCTTCAGTTTTAGCGAACCGGGGGTGAGTAGTGGGATTCACCAAATTTGTATAGCACATACCCGTTTATGATCAGCGTTACCGCGGTGGCGGACAAGAAAGCCTCGACTACCTTATTATTTTAGGGGGAGCTGTGTGTAGTGGAGTTTACCCAATTTCTGTTGCACATACGCCTTTATGATGATGATAGTTGTCTCATAGGCCGCACAGATTTCTGTGGTAGAACTGCTTGTTGCGCTAACTGCTGCCTGCATTGGACCAGTGGACCAGTGGTGGCTTGTGGGATTTACCCAATTACTATGGCGCATACACGCTTATGATGATCACAAGCGTTACCACGGATCCCGGACACGAAAGGCTTCATTAAGAACAGCTTCGCTGTTAAAAGTCCTTGGCAGGGGTCCAACCGACCATATCTCCGTCCGCAACCAAATCTGGCGGGCGCTTAAGCGAATGCGGTACCGTGAGACTTTTTTACTTATTGAAGCTACCGTCAGACACATGAAGGGGGCTGCACGAACGCGCCTTTTATCTGTCACACTTTCCTTTCACACGGCTGTGGGTTCGCAGGATGGTGTCACCATCTGGAGGCACAGTGAAGCAATCCGTGGCCTCCGCGATTAGCTCCGGCAACGTGCCGTTGCTACGGCCGTCCTACTCGTCGCGTTTCCGAAAGGAGAAATATAACTTTAAGACACCCCAAGGTGGCGGCTTCAGCCAAATCCTCGCTCAATGCATCCATCCATACTAAAAAATAAGGCAGCTTCGCACTACGTGTGCCATGCCTGAGGGAAGTTCGGAGCTGGGCAGCCTTCTTTGCTTCTCTTCGTTTTTTTTCTTTCCTCCCCTCTTTCTTTTCTCTTTTTCTGTTTTTATCTGTCTTTTTTCTCTCTTTACTTCTATTCATTCCCTCATCTCTATCTATTTATTTCTGTTTGTTTGTCTTTCTAATTTCCTTGCTATTTTTTCCCTTTCTTTCTTTATATTTCTCCCTTGCTTCCTCTTTTTTTGTATTTTTATATGTGGTTTTTCCTGCGTCACACCAAGCGATTACAGCACACGACAGGCCGGGCCCCTAGAGTGTTCTGCACTAATCATGATCAAGGCGCTCGAAGAACAAGATGAAGATGAATCGGTCAGCCTATTTGACAAGTACCAGACGGATGTCTCACATTGCGTCCTCACGTCAACATCGACTTTCGGACATCCCAAGATTAACCAGTGGACGTGACATTCCGATGAATTCAATTTCCCGTCAATTTCATCTGATGGACGTTGAACGCATCCTAGCGGCTAGGTGTTTCAGTGCGGACCCTGTCTAGAAAGACATTTCAGCAGCGGTGGTCACTGTGGCGAGATTCACTGGGGCATACTGACACTTTAGCAACTTTGTCTCGGTGATTATATAGCGAAAGTACGGCATTTTGGTCACTTGCTGCACTTTCAGCTCTTCCTTACTGGAAGTTCATTCACATATTCCACAAAAAGAAAAGAAAAATGCAGCTGAATAATTTGATATCAGTCATGTCACGGCTGCAAATTTCCACGATAGCTGGTATGCAAATGTATAGCTCAATTATTCGTAATGCTGAAAGCACATTTTTCAACCTGGCAGAAGTATTCCACAAGTATTCGAATATTTATGAGTCTTAAGAATAGCAGTGCATTATTTATTAACAATCTTCAGATCGGTCCTATAAAGTTCGTTTACAAGCACTGAACATTCCGAATATCACATGTTTTCACCAAAAGTGGCATTATAAGTGACGCTCAGTTTGGTTTCCGTGAAGGAAGGCCTACGGAGTTAGCTTTGTTAAGGCTCAAAAGAAACAAATTTAGAAAACATTGACAACAGGCAGTTTACATTAGGCTTGTTCATTGATATCATCAAAGCTTTCGATTCCATTGACGACAGTACGGTTCTCCATAACTTTGACATCTACGGTGTTCGGGGCATTCGCCTGTCTCTCATAAAATGATATTGCCACGTGCGTTTCTTATTATCACTGTTGCTGTATTCGGTTTTCGCCCACAAAGACTGTCGGAAACGCTCAGCGCAAACCGTGCCTCATTTTTCGAGAAGCTTTTCGATTATTGTAGATCGTGATGTTAAGATTGCGCGCAAGACGCGAAGACTTGAGCTTGTTCTAGACCTTGCGCGACGACCAGCGATCACGCTGGAATATTCAACGTCACATGTATAAATGCCGACGAGCTTCGCCGCTTGTCAGTTGATCGACGGTCGACGCTCTGTTCGCCGCTATCAGTGTATTGCTGTAGTTTGACTTTCAGTTTGCCGGCCACATGTTCGGCCAAATAAAGAGTTTCATCTGTGACGTGCTGACTGCTGCCTTCGTAAACGTCATGACCACGTGACATCTGCTGGAGGTGTTGCTCGATCATGTACCGGACGCCACCGTCAAGCCGTGAGCCCAGCCCACGTCGCGAAGGAGACTGTGATAATACGGGCAGAAGAGCGACACCAGGGAAGACGACAATGAAGAGCGCGCGGGATCGAAAAAGCGCGTGACAGCGTTCGAGACAGCGCAGCGTTCAAGGGCAGACGGTTCTCGGCTGGACGTCCGGTCCGGAGAACTAGGCGAGGTCCTCCAGGCGCTGTACTGTCCTGGACTCCGGCTGGGTGACTGGCCCAGGGACCAGGCGAACCGCTGCTGTTCCGGCTGCCGTCCTGACAGCTGGACAACCAGTTAACGAGGCCTGTACTCCGGCTGGGTGACTGGCCCAGGGACCAGGCGAGGTTCCGCTGTTCCGGCTGCCATCCCGTGTGGCTGTGAGTTCCAGTTTGCTGTGGGCCGCTGGTCCTGCTACCGTTCCGCGTGGCTGGCATGACCCCGGTGTGCTGCTGGGACGAACGCGGCGGCTGAGAGCTGCGGCTCTGTTGCGGAGCTTCGACGCGACCGCTACCCTCCTGCTGCTGCTGCGGCAGAAGGCCGTGACATGGCGTGGGCCAACTCCTGTTGAGTGCGCATTCAACGAGCCAGGCGACGCGTTGCCCCGAGCGATCGCCGTCCAACCAGCCACAAGCTAAACACGGCGAGATACTTCTCATTTAGAGACCCATTTAGTGTATGACTGCATGTGACAGCCTATTTTCACGAATACTTCATTAATAGTTGCTTTCTTTCTGTAAATAGATTTGTGTGTGTGTGCGTGCACTCGTGGCTCGATTGTTCCTTGGCTAGCGGTCCTGGGCCCTAACCCCTGACACAACGTCACGGAGACACCGACGCCGTCAGCGACAGTCATGCTAGCCGCAGACTGAAAGGACTACCCCGCAACACGGACCCGTACCGCACAAATCTCGAACAACGGCGACGAAGACAAGCACAATGACGGCCGCGGTGTCCCCTGCTGTGATTGTGATGCAGCCGCCCAGGGAGCTGCCGACATTCCGTGGTACACCATGTGAGACCCCGAGACCTGGCTGGAGACGTTTGAAAAGGTCTCGACATTTAACAACTGGAACTGCGAAGACAACTTGCGCCACGTGTACTTTTACCTGGACGACGCAGCAAGAACCTGGTACGGGAATCGGGCGTCCGCACTCTGTACCTGGGAGCTCATTCGCGGCAATTTTTTGGCGACGTTCACGAGCGTCGTCCGAAAAGAAAGGGCCGCGGCCTTGTTGGAGACACGGGCGCAACACCCGAACGAAAACGTTGCCATCTTCACGGAAGAAATGAACCGACTGTTCCACCACGCTGACCTCGACATGCTCGAGGAGAAGAAAGTCCGCTTCCTCATGCGAGGGGTAAAGCAAAAACTCATCGCTGGGCTGATCGTAACCCTCCCAAGACCATCCAACAATTATTGACGGAAGCAACAGCGATCGAGAAGACTCTGGAAATGCGTACGATGCAGTACAACCGCCGCATTCCTACGACGACCTACGGGGAGGTTCACACGCTGCAATCTGATGACCTGCGTGACACCGTCAGAGCTATCGTGCGGGAGGAGCTGCGTAAATTGTTGTTCTCCTCCCAGCCTCAAGTGGACCCGATCGCCGACGCTGTACGCCAGGGAACCCACCAATTTCTGGGAGCACCTGAAACAGCGCAGCCTGAGCCACAAGCAACAAGCTACGCTGCTGCAGCCCGACGCAACGCCCCCGCTCCTCGTCCACGTCAAGACGCCGCGCCGCCGCAGCAGTTCCGTCGCCTGGCGCCACCGCCGCCACCACCACCGACACGCTACCGTCCTCCTGTCGCCCAGCGCTATGCCCCGCGCTACGCGCCAAGGAAGACCGACGTTTGGCAGGCCCCTGACAACCGCCCACTCTGCTACCGCTGCGGGCCTTCCCACACGTACCGCTACTGCAAGTACCGACAGATGGGCCTACGCGGATTCGCCGTCAACGCGCCGCGCCCGCAGCCAGGCGAACGACCTTGCGACATCGACGACTACCTCACCAGAGCACAGTGGTAAGAACGACGACCTTCCCGCTCACCGTCGCCCGGCCGCTACATGTCACCGCACCGTCGGCAGCATACTGGCCCAAACCGGGGCCGGTCGCCTAGTCCGTATCCGGGAAGCTAAGGGCAGCAACCGATGGAGGTGTGGTTGCTGCACAGCGAATTGCCGAAGATCCTCCGCGACCACCGACGACGACAACGCGACGAGACCTGCAGAACACGACGCGAAGCAGACAAAGCGCTGACAACGAAGTCTCGCTCCCTGAAGAAAACCTGTTGACGCGACGTAGAAGCAGCGGCACAAGCCGACCTAGCCGTGACCCGACGCCGCGATTTAACCGCAACGCAAGACGACGGATTAGCGACCTCGTCGTACTATTCGACGGCCACAACGTCACCGCTCTCGTCGGCACTGGAGCCGACTATTCCGTCGTCAGTGGACCATTCGCCGCAAGGTTAAAGAAAGTTAGGACCGCTTGGCAAGGCCCCGAAATCCGGACCGCTGGGGGCCATCTAATAACACCGGTTGTAGTCTGCACCGCAAGAGTCACCATCAATAATCGGACTTATCCTGCGAGCTTTGTAATCTTACAGCGCTGCTCCAGAGATGTGATACTTGGGATGGACTTCCTAAGCCACCACGACGCCGTCATCGATGTGAGGTCCGAGTCAATATTACTAACCTCAGAAAAAGCGCTCCCGCCACACACGACGCCCGGAAACCCCGTATTGAATGTGATAAAAGACCACGTCACCATTCCGCCTCTCTCCAGCATCACCCTTTCCGTCGGCAGCGAAGAACTCGCAGACCTTGAAGGTGTCATCCAGGGCGATCAGCACTTACTTCTTAATCGTCAGATTTGCATCGCAAGAGGCATACGAGCTGCGTGATGGCAAAGCAAAGGTAGTGCTGACAAACTTGAGCCACGAATATACGTAGGCACCTCAACGTTGGCACGACGGTCGCCTAGATCCGCGCATTCGTGGACTCCAGCAATGCTTTCGCCCTCTTCGATTCTACCGAACCTGCTTCGACGGATCGACGAACCCAACCCGATTTCGACGTCAGCCCGAGCCTCCCGAAGCACAAGCAAGACCAGCTAAAAGCCCCGCTCCTACAGTTCAAGGACTGCTTCTCATCGTCGTCAAAAATTCGACCGACCCCAGTCGCGAAACGTCGCATCGTAACAGAGGAAAGTGCCCGACCAATCCGTCAGAGCCCGTAGCGAGTTTCGACGCGAGCTAAAGCTTTAGCTCAAAAGGAGCACAGCGGACAAAGAAACGACGAGGACAAGCGCTAACTTCCAACTATCGTTTTTAGATGCGAAGTATCTTAAGGCCGAGCTCAATCCGGTGGTGTGCGGCGTGACCACCCTTACTGCGCATGCGCATACCCTCTCCACACACCACCTCTCCCCTTCCCCTCTCCCCTCCCCCTTTCCACTCTTCCTCTGAAACGCGGGCTAGACATGCCGAAATTCTCTCCTGCGCAACGCCCCGATGAGCTCGAGCGCATGCGCGTCCCCTCCCCTTGTCTACTCTCCTACGCTGCCCCCCTCTCGCCCGCCTGTCCACCGCGTTCCCCGCTCGCCCTGTGAGAATTAACGGCCAGGCTAGGTGGAAGATACGACGCGCGTAGCGTCCCTCTTCACGTTCCCCGACGCGAGGTCGGTAGCATGCCCAACGAACGCCAATGGAACGCGATCGTGCAAGTTCTCAGGCTTCGCATCGCCTCATGGTCCCCTTTAGCGGGAGATGGTGTAATGTTTATTAAAGAAACACACACGTATATACCTGTCACATGTGATTACACAGATTGCATTATGGAATACCAACTATCCCGCTCCCACACCTTACTTCGACGCGAGAACGCGAGGCCGTCAACAAACAGGTTGACGAAATGCTACGCGATGACATCATCCAGCCGTCCAAGAGTCCGTGGGCGTGACCTGTGCTGTTAGTGAGGAAGAAGGACGGAACCCCACGTTTTTGCTTTGACTGTCGTCGCCTGAATAAGGTCACGATGAAGGACGTGTACCCTCTCCCACGAATAGACGACGCCCTAGATCGACTCCACAACGCCAAGTACTTTTCGTCGATGGACCTCAAGACCGGCAGTAGGCAAATCGAAGTCGACGAGACAGACCGAGAAAAGACTGCCTTCAGACCACCAGGCGGCCTGTTTGAGATCAAGGTGATGCCCTTTGGTCTTTGCTTGGTACCCGCGACTTTCCAACGTGTAATGGATACAGTACTGGCTGGCTTGAAGTGGCAGACTTGCCTTGTGTACTTCGACGACGTCGTTGTGTTTGCCTCAATTTTTGACGAACACCTACGGCTGCTTGAAGCTGTACTTCAAGCAATAAAAAGCTCCGGACTCAACCTGAAGCCAGAAAAATGTCGCATTGCGTACGAGGAGCTCTTGTTCTTGGGACACGTGATGAGCATGTCCGAAGTACGCCCTGACCCGCAGAAGACAGTCGCCATCGCTACATTCCCGCCACCTGTCGACAAGAAGGCCGTGCGTCGATTTTTCGGCCTGTGCGCCTATTACAGGCGGTTTGTCAAAAACGTTGCCCGCATCGCCGAGCCACTTGCTAAACTTACCAGGACCGACGTCGAGTTCAAGTGGGAAACGCCGCAGGAGGAAGCATTTCATGAGCTAAAACGACGCCCGTAGACGCCTCCGTTACTGGCGCATTTCGACGAATACGCCCAAACAGAAGTGCACACCGACGCAAGCAATGTAGGACTGGGCGCCGTTCTTGTGCAGAGGACTGACGGATTGGAAAGGGTAATGAGCTATGCTAGCCGGTCGCTATCAAAGGCGGAAGCCAACTATTCTATGACAGAAAAGGAGTGCCTTGCCATAATCTGAGCTACATCAAAGTTTCGCCCCTACGTTTACGGCATGCCCTTCAAAGTTGTGAGCGACCACCACGCCCTGTGTTGGCTAGCTAACTTGAAGGACCCTTCAGGTCGTCTCACACGATGGAGCTTGCGACTTCAAGAATTCGACATTACCGTCGTTTACAAGTCCGGAAGAAAACGCTGTTACGCCGACTGTCTGTCTCGTGACCACATGGACCCGCCACCGCAAGACGACCAGGATGATGACTATTCTTGGGAGCCATAAGTGCCGACGACTTCGCGGAACAACAGCGGTCCGACCCGAAATTCAGAGGCCTTATGAAATACCTCGAGGGCAAGGACGCCGTCGTTCCGACAGTGTTCAAGCGAGCACTGGCGTCGTTTTTTTTTGCACAATGGCCTTCTCCAAAAGAAGAAGTTCTCACCACATCGAGCCTAGTACCTTCTCGTGGTGCCTTCAGAATTGCGACCAGACGTCCTCCAGGCCCTGCACGACGACCCGACAGCAGGACACCTCGGTGTTTCCCGTACGCTGGCAAGAATACAGGAAAAGTACTACTGGCCACGCCTTCCCGCCGACGTCACTCGATACGTAAGGACATGCCGAGAACGTCAGCGACGCAAGACACCGCCAACAAGACCAGCCGGCTTTCTTCAGCCGATCGAGCCACCTCAGCGACTGCTGGACCTCCTGGGGCCGTTCCCAACATCCACTAGTGGTAATAAGTGGATCGTCGTAGCCTCCGACTACCTGACCCGCTACACCAAAACAAGGGCCCTACCTAGAGGAAATGCTGCCGGGGTAGCGAAGTTCTTCGTTGAAGACATCATTCTGCGTCATGGCGCCCCAGAGGTCCTAATCACCGACACAGGTACGGCGTTTACTGCGTAGCTAACTCATGCGATCTTGAGGTACAGCCAGACAAGCAACTGCCGGACCACTGCCTACCACCCTCAGACCAATGGCGTCACCGAGTCGCCGAGATGCTGGCCATATACGTTGATGTCGAGCACAAGACGCGGGATGCCATCCTTCCGTACGTGACCTCCGCATAGAACACCGCTGTGCAAGAAACGACGCAGGTGACGCCTTACACGTTAGCCTACGGAAGGAGCCCAGCAACGACGTTCGACGCCATGCTACCCAACGTCACCGACGAAGAAAACCTCGACGTGACTGTCTACCTTCAGCGCGCCGTAGAATCCCGACAAATAGCCCGCCTACGCATCAAGAATCAGCAGTCGACTGGCAGCCGCCGTTAGAACCTTCGACGACGCCACATGGAATACCAACCTGGTGACCGCGTATGGGTATGGACACCAATACGCCGACGAGGACTTAGTGAGAAGCTTCTTCGACGAACCCTCAGCGGTGCCGTGCGCGACCTGAAGTCGTCGATGTCGTGCGCCTCAAGCCATATTACGCGCGTGAATGTGAGGACTGTACTTTTGCTTTATTGTTGTACTTTCTTGCTTGTGCTTATTGTTTGTCGTACTTTCTTGCTTTATTGTTATTTATTGCTGCATGCATTGGCCACCCACCGCGGTCTGTTTTAAGCATCAGGACGATGCTTTTTCAGAGGGAAGCATTGCCACGTACGTTTCTTATTATAACTTTTGCTGTATTTGGTTTTCGCCCACAAAGACTGTCAGCAACGCTCAGCGCAAACCGCGCCTCATTGTTCGAGAAGCTTCGCGATTATTGTAGATCCGATCGTTATGTTAAGATTGCGCGCAAGACGCGGACACTCGAGCTTATTCTAGACTTGCGCGACGACCAGCGATAACGCTGAAATATTCAACGTCACATGTGTAAATCCCGACGCGCTTCGCCGCTTGTCAGTTGATCGACGATCGACGCTCTGTTCGCCGCTATCAGTGTATTGCTGTAGTTTGACTTTCAGTTTCCCGGCCACAAGTTCAGCCAAATAACGAGTTTCATCTCTGGCGTGCTGACTGCTGCCTTCGTCAACGTCACGATCACGTGACAATATTTTGCAGAGCGGCCACAATGTGTCGGTTTAGGTAACCATCACTCATATTCATTGCCTATTAATAGGTGTGTTGCCCAGGGAAGTGTATTAGGACTCCTTCTTTTCAATGATGTTATAAGTGATGTTGATATCAACAAGTCAGTAAAATTTATAATATATGCTGAAGCCACAACGGTGTCTTCCGGTGCAGATACAGATCCGTCGATGGAAAGTTGCATTCACTTCTTGTGTAATATTACATCATGGTCACTATCAAACGAACTCAAAATTAACACTTAGAAAATGCACGTAATAAAATTTAGAGCTAGAAATATTATGAATGTTAAACCTTATCTTATGTGTGAGGACCAAAAATACATATTGTTGATGAACACAGATTCTCGGTGTAGCATCTTCATCTTATCTAAACTGGGACTCTCATATAGGTCATTTATATAAGAAACTGTTTTACTACAGGAGCTTGTCGCCTTCTCGTGAAATTCTCCCTACACAAATAAAAGTCACAGTATATCAAGTGTAAGCGAAGCCTTGGTACTCATTAATGAGTTGCGCTTCCAGCATCTTCTAGTGTGTCGTCCTCTTTGGCTTCTCCTGAAAGGATGCCGCTCGCGCTGAGAGCCCGTCGTTTGCCTTGACTGTCGCCATGGGCATTGTCGCTCAGCGCCATCCAATAAACACCTTAGGAAATTGGTGTAGAGTGCTGTGCTCCCATTCGATGCCCCTGGAGCTTCAATCAAGTACCCTGCCATCTACGATGCCTCAAGACGCCGCCCAGCAAACGCCTCCTACCGCACCGACCATATGCCCCGGTGTCTTCGTATCCGCGATCCACCTATTTTCATTGGCGCCGATGGCACCGACATGGAGGATTGACTCGCAATTTACGAGCGCTGAGCGTACTCAATAAATGAGACTAAGCAGGCAAGTTGAGCAACTTAGTATTCTACCTCGCAGGAGTGGCAACCTGTGGTACAACAACCACGCGTCCGATTTTGCGACTTCGCCCGATACCGCCGTCATCAACGTTTTCCGCCGCCCTGCTGTTCGTAAGTCGCAAGCAAAGCAGCGCGTACGCGAACGAGCTCAGCAGGTCGGTGAATCTTTCACAGGTTATATCGAAGACGTCCTCGACTTGTGTAAGAATGCCAACGGCACCATGCCTGAGTAAGACAAGACCCGGAACGCTATGAAATGCATTGACGACGAAGCCTTCCCCATGCTGATTGCCAAAAACCTTTGCACACTGGCAGAGGTCTTAACGCTGTGCCAGAGCTAGGAGGAGCTTCGCCGGCAGCATTTGATGACCCCTCGATCTCCACCACGCGACGCACAGCTTGCTGGCTTGGCAACCATATCTGACCAGGCCGCGTTGCTGGGAGAAGCGAAGTCATTTGTGCGCGAGGAAATTGTACGCAAGTTCTCTGTCCTGGTCTTTCCCCACCCGTGACACGTTCAACTGTCGTCGTCTACCCTTCTCGCTGCCCTCCGCCGAGCGATTGAGCGGGAACTTGCGGAGGTCATGCCTAGTACCACGAGCAACCTCCAGCATCTGTGCCACACAGTTACGCTCAAGTTGTCGCCAGAACGCCCCAAGCAATCCCTGCGGCTGCTCTACTGAGTTACGCCGAAGCCGCCGCTACACCTCCATCTTTTGAAGCAGGCGTATGCTGCCGTTATCCCTAGGCCCCGACTGTAGCCCACCATGCAGTCATTTCAGCAGCCGCCCGCCAATCGCATCCTGCGACATGGATGGGACCTGGCCCGGCGAACCGACGGCGCACACCCGACAACCGGCCCATCTGCTTTGCATGCGGTTATGCTGGGCACGTGGCACGCTACTGCCACCGCGTGCAGCCGACTCTCGTCGCGTCACCCGTCACCAGCCAGTCTAGTGGTGCATTCTGCGACCCACCTCCGCCTATGTAACCGACGTCACGCCCAGCTCCATCTATTCGCCAACCTCCGTCTCCACGACGTCGCTCACTGTCACCCATGTTGCCACGTTCTGTCGCACGAGAGCAGGAAAACTAGTCACCACAGTCCATTTGGCAATGGCTGCGACGCTATCGAACTGTGAAAGCCCTAAGGGAATTCCATCGAATATCATAGACCTGTTTGTCGACGGTGTTCGCGCATCTGACCTTATCGATACTGGAGTCACCATATCCGTTATGGACGCAAAACTTAGCCGTTTACTCCGAAAAGTGAAGACACAACTTTCTGAGATGTGCCTCCGCACCGCCAGCTCCCAGAATGTTAGGCCTACAGCAGTATCCACTGCTCGCGGCCTCATTGAGGACGTTCTGTACGAGATCGAGTTCATCATTTTTGCTGAGTGCTCTCACGACGCCATCCTGGGATGGGATTTTCTGTCTCACCGCGGTGCCGTAATTCATTACGCACCAGCCGCACTCGAACTCTCACCGTCCTCACATGTGACGCCGGCAGACAGTCCATCGGCATTAAGCAAGATCTTCGTCAAACAAGATACCAAACTGCCCCCAAACTCTTCAACGGCTGTGTCAGTGTACTGCGCCGGTATCTCCGACACCATTGCACTCCTTTCGCCATCTGACCGCGTTTGCACTAGGAAAGGGTTGCTGGTACCTTTTGCGACCGTGCAAGTCGCTCAGGGCAGCACCGATATTTTTGTTACCAACACATCCCCGTACGTTGTTACGTTGGCGCGAGTGGATTGTCTCGACATAGTGGAGCCCCCTCGAAGGCGCGCAAGTTTTGGGCTCACCCGATGACACACTGTACCAGTTCGCGTACCACCAGTGCTGTTTCCATATCTGATTCATCACCCGCTGATGTATTTGGTCGCTCCATTGCTGACAACCAAACGTCGCTACAGCGTTTACATTCTCTGCGCCTGTTGGAAGGATTCCGTTCTTCTATCAATGTCGGGAAACTTCTCTCGGCCGCACGTCCGCTCTTGCGCATCGCATCGAAACTAGCGCCCAACCACCGCTGCGGCAACTTCCATATCGCGTTTCGTCCGCGCAACGTCGTGTAATTAATGAGCAAGTCGACAATATTGTCACGTGGTCGTGACGACGAAGACAGCAGTCAGCACGTTCGAGATGAAACTGTTTATTTGGCCGAACTTGTGGCCGGGAAACTGTAAGTCAATCTACAGCAACACACTGATAGCGGCGGACAGAGCGTCGACCGTCGATCAACTGACAAGCAGTCAAGCGCGTCGGCTTTTATACAGGCGCTATCGAACTTTCCAGCGATATCGCTGTTGGCGGCGTTATCTCTCGACAAAGCTGGAACATTCTCGTGCGGCGCGCAATCTTACGGATTGTTCCAAAACAATCGTGAAGCTTCCTACACATCACGGCGATGCCTACGCAGCGCGTTGCCCACAGTCTTTGTGGGTGAAGCTTCAACTTATGAAATATAAGACTCGCGGCAATGCCCCCTCTGAAAAAGCATCGTCCCGATGCTTAAAAACAGAACATGAATATATGCAATACTAAAGAAAACTAATAAAGAAAGCAAACATTAGAGTCCTCAGGTGCGTTAACGAGTATAGTACGGTTTAAGGCGCACCACATGCACGACCTCGGGTCGAGCTCGGCGCCTCTGAGAGTTCGTGATGCCGTCGGGGACAACCTCGTAGTTGAGTGCGCCGAGACGTCGAAGTACCCTGTACGGTCCGAAGTATCGTCGAAGAAGCTTCTCGCTCAGTCCGCGTCGTCGTATTGGCGTCCAGACCCAGACACGGTCGCCGGGCTGGTACTCGACGAAGCGTCGACGAAGATTGTAGCGACGGCTGTCGGTGTGCTGCTGGGTCTTGATGCGCAAGCGGGCCAGCTGTCGAGCTTCTTCGGCACGTTGTAAGTAAGCGGCGGCGTCGACATTTTCTTCGTCGGTGACGTTGGGTAGCATGGCATCGAGCGTAGTCGCCGGGCTCCTTCCGTAGACCAACTTGTACGGCATCATCTGCGTCGTTTCTTGGACGGCCGTGTTGTAGGCGAAGGTCACGTACTTGGAAGGACGGCGTCCCACGTCTTGTGCTCAACGTCGACGTACATGGCGAGCATGTCGGCGATGGTCTTATTTAAACGCTCGGTGAGGCCATTGGTCTGCGGGTGGTAGGCGGTGGTGCGGCGGTGGCTCGTCTCGCTGTACTTGAAGATCGCCTGAGTTAGGTCCGCAGTAAAGGCGGTAACTCTGTCTGTGATAAGGACATCTGGGGCGCCATGACGCAAGACGATGTTCTCCACGAAGAACTTGGCTACCTCGGCGGCACTGCCTTTGGGCAAGGCCTTCGTCTCCGCGTAGCGGGTGAGGTAGTCAGTCGCCACGACGATCCACTTGTGGCCGGAAGTCGACGTCGGGAACGGCCCCAGTAGGTCCATCCCGATTTGCTGGAACGGCCGGTGAGGTGGTTCTATTGGCTGCAGAAGTCCCGCTGGCTTAGTCGGCGGTGTCTTCCGTCGCTGGCAATCTCGGCAAGTCTTGACGTAGTGGGCGACGTCGGCAGCAAGGCGTGGCCAGTAGTACTTTTCCTGTATTCTGGCGAGGGTGCGGGAAACACCGAGGTGTCCAGCCGTCGGGTCGTCGTGTAGGGCCTGGAGGACTTCTGGTCGCAATGATGAGGGCACGACAAGAAGGTAGTCCGTTCGAAGTGGCGAGAAGTTCTTTTTCAGCAGAACGCCGTTCCGTAAGAAAAACGACGACAGTCCTCGCTTGAATACCTTCGGAACAACGGCGATCTTGCACTCGTGGTACTCCATAAGGCCCCCCAGTTCCGCGTCGGCTCGTTGCCTTTCGGCGAAGTCGTCGGCACTTATAGTTCCGAGGAAGCAGTCATCGTCGTCGTCTTGCGGCGGCGCGTCGACGGGGGCACGAGAGAGGCAGTCGGCGTCAGAGTGTTTTCGTCCGGACTTGTACACGACAGTAATGTCGAATTCTTGAAGCCTCAAACTCCATCGTGCGAGACGACCTGAAGGGTCCTTCAAGTTAGCTAGCCAGCATAAGGCGTGATGGTCACTGACAACTTTGAAGGGCCTGCCATAGAGGTAGGGGCGAAACTTTGACGTAGCCCAGATGATGGCAAGGCATTCCCTTTCTGTTGTGGAATAGTTGGCTTCTGCTTTGGATAGTGACCGGCTAGCATAACTGATAACCCTTTCAAGCCCGTCATTCTTTTGCACAAGGACGGCACCGAGTCCTACGCTGCTAGCGTCGGTGTGTATTTCAGTGTCGGCGCAATCGTCGAAATGCGCAAGTATGGGTGGCGTCTGCAGGCGTCGTTTAAGTTCCTCAAATGCTTGCACTTGCTCCGTTTCCCACCTGAATTCCACGTTAGTCTTCGTGAGAAGCGTCAGTGGTTCGGCGATGCGTGAAAAGTTTTTGACGAAGCGTCTGTAATAGGCGCATAAGCCGAGAAATCGGCGCACGGCCTTCTTGTCGGTGGGAAGCGCGAAGTCGGCGATGGCCGCTGTTTTCCGCGGGTCTGGGCGCACTCCAGACTTGCTGATCACATGGCCCAGAAACAAGAGCTCGTTGTACGCGAATCGGCACTTTTCTGGCTTCAGGGTCAGTCCAGAGGCCTTGATTGCTTGAAGTATTGCCTCGAGCCGCCGGAGATGCTCGTGGAAGGTCGACGAAAACACGACGACGTCGTCCAAATACACAAGGCACGTCTGCCACTTCAATCCGGCCAGTACAGTGTCCATGACGCGCTGGAACGTCGCAGGTGCCGAGCAAAGACCGAAAGGCATGACCTTGAACTCAAAGAGGCCGTCGGGTGTTATAAAAGCGGTCTTTTCTCGGTCTCTCTCGTCTACTTCGATCTGCCAATAGCCGGTCTTGAGGTCCATCGATGAAAAGTACGTCGCGTTGTGAAGTCGATCCAGGGTGTCGTCTATCCGTGGGAGGGGGTACACGTCCTTCTTTGTGATTTTGTTCAGGCGCCGATAATCAACGCAGAAGCGCAGTGTCTCGTCCTTCTTCCTCACTAAAACCACGGGTGACGCCCACGGACTCTTGGACGGCTGGATGACGTTGTCGCGTAGCATCTCGTCGACTTGTTTCTTTATCGCGTCGCGCTCTCGAGTCGAAACTCTGTAGGGGTTCTGACGGAGTGGTCGAGAATTTTCTTCTGTTATAATGCGGTGCTTAACAAGGGGCGTTTGTCGGACCCGCGATGACGACGAGAAACAGTCCTTGTATTGCAGGAGCAGGGTTTTGAGCTGGTCTTTCTTGACCTTCGGAAGGCTCGGGTTGACGTCAAAATCCGGTTCGGGACCTCTATTCGTCGAAGCAGGTTCGGCAGCATCGAAGAGGGCGAAAGCATCGCTGGCGGCTACACATTCGTCGATGTAGGCAACCATCGTACCAATGTTGAGGTGCCTATATTCGTGGCTGAAGTTTGTCAGCACTACCTTTGCTTTACCGTCACGCAATTCGGCTATATCTCTTGCGACGCAAATTTGACGGTTCAGGAGTAGTTGCTGATCGCCCTCGATGACGCCTTCAAGGTTCGCAGGTTTTTCGGTGCCGACGGAAATAATGACGCTGGAGCGGGGCGGAACGGTCACCTGCTCTTCTATCACTTTCAATGCATGGTTCCCTGGCGTCGCGTGGGGCGGGAGCGCTTTGTCTGAGGTTAATGTTATCGACTCAGACCTCATGTCAATAACGGCGCCGTGGTCACTTAGGAAGTCCATTCCAAGTATCACATCCCTAGAGCAATTTTGTAGGATTACAAAGCTCGCAGGATAAGTCCGGTTATTGATGGTGACTCTCGCCGTGCAGACACCAATCGGCGTTATCAGGTGGCCTCCAGCTGTCCGGATTTCGGGTCCACTCCAAGCGGTCTTTCCTTTCTTCAGCTTGGTGGCGAACGGTCCACTGAAGACAGAATAGTCGGCTCCGGTGTCGACGGGAGCTGTGACGCTGTGGCCGTCGATAAGAACGTCGAGGTCGCTAGTTCGTCGTCTCGCGTTGCAGTTAGGTCGTGGCGTGGGGTCACGGCTACGTCGGTTTGTTCCGCTGCTTCCCCGTTGCGTCGTCAGGTCTACTTCAGTCCGCGAGGTTTCATCGGCAGGACTTCGTCTGCTTCGCGTCGTGTTCTGGAGGTCTCCTCGCGTTGTCGTCGTCGGCGGCCGCGGAGGATCTTCGGTATTTCGTCGTGTGAGCAACCGCACCTCCATCGGTTGCTGCCCTTAGTTTTCCGGATACGGGCTAGGCGACCGGCCCCGGTTTGGGCCAGTGTACTGCCGGCGGTGCGGTGACATGTAGCGGCCGGGCGACGGCGAGCGGGAAGGTCGTCGTTCTTGCCACTTTGTTCCGGTGAGGTAGTCGTCGATGTGGCGAGGCCGTTCGCCTGGCTGCGGGCGCGGCGCGTTGACGGCGAATCCGCGTAGCCCCATCTGACGGTACTGGCAGCGGCGGTAGGTATGGGCGGCCTCCCCGCAGTGGTAGCAGAGCGGGCGGCTGTCAGGGGCGCGCCAAACGTCGGTCTTCCTTGGGGCGTAGCGCGGGGCATAGCGCTGGGCGACAGGAGGACGGTAGGGCGTTGGTGGTGGTGGCGGCGGCGGCGTCTGGCGGCCGAACTGCTGCGGCGGCGCGGCGTCTTGACGTGGACGAGGAGCGGGGGCGTTGCGTCGGGTTGCTGCAGCATAGTTCATTGCTTGCAGCTGCGGCTGCGCTGCATCGGGGGTGCCCAGCGACTGCTGGATTTCCTCGCGGACCATGTCGGCGATCGAATCCACTTGAGGCTGCGCTGAAGGCAACAGCTTGCGCAGCTCCTCCCGCACTATCGCTCTGATGGTTTCCCGTAGGTTGTCGGTGCCTAGCGAGTGCGCTTCGGGGTAGCCTGTCGACAGGGTTGAGCGGTTGTATTGCTTCGTCCTAATCTCGAGGGATTTTTCAATGTTGTAGCCTCCTTTAGGAATTCGATGACAGTTTTCGACGGGTTCCGCACCAATCCTGCAAAGAGGTCTTGTTTCACTCTCCGCATAAGGAAGCGGACCCTTTTTTTCCTCAGGCATGGCAGCATCAGCTAGGCGGAAAAAGTCGCGTCATCTCTTCCGGTAAATGGTGACCGTCTCATTCGGTAGCTGTGCTCTTGTCTCCAGCAAAGCAGCGGCCTTTTCCTTGCGGACGATGTTCGCGAAGGTATTAAGGAACGTCGTCCGAAAGAGGTCCCAGGATGAAGGCTCGATTCATGGTTTTCGAACCACGTCTTCGCGGCGTCTTCTAAGTAGAAGTAGACGTGGCGCAGCTTCTCTTCAGTGTCCCAGTGGTTGAAGACGGAGACTCGCTCGTACGTCTCCAGCCAGCTCTCCGGGTCTTCAAACGACGATCCACGGAAAGTCGGTGGCTCCCTTGGCTGTTGCATCACTACCGTTGTAGGTGGCAGGGGGTCTGTCATCGTCTCGGCGGTCGATGTGACGGTCTTCGGCTGCCTGGTGTTTCGGGAAGGAGCCCGTACTCTGGTTGTAGTCCCTTCTGCCGGCGGCTGGTTCGAGGATCCGGGTTGTCCTTAGCGTCGTCTTCTTCTCGGCTTGGGCTTGGGTCAGCGCCCCGCGGTGGCGTCCGGATCATGAAGCAGCACCTCCACCAGATGTCACGTGGTCGTGACGACGAAGACAGCAGTCAGCACGTTCGAGATGAAACTGTTTATTTGGCCGAACTTGTGGCCGGGAAACTGTAAGTCAATCTACAGCAACACACTGATAGCGGCGGACAGAGCGTCGACCGTCGATCAACTGACAAGCAGTCAAGCGCGTCGGCTTTTATACAGGCGCTATCGAACTTTCCAGCGATATCGCTGTTGGCGGCGTTATCTCTCGACAAAGCTGGAACATTCTCGTGCGGCGCGCAATCTTACGGATTGTTACAAAACAATCGTGAAGCTTCCTACACATCACGGCGATGCCTACGCAGCGCGTTGCCCACAGTCTTTGTGGGTGAAGCTTCAACTTATGAAATATAAGACTCGCGGCAATATGCTTCGGCGCGATGTTTTTCGACCCCCGGACAGCCCATGGGCGTCTCCTGTTGTTCTCATTTCGAAGTAGGGCGGTTCTGTGCGGCTTTGTGTGGACTACCGAAAGCTGAACAAGATCACTCGCAAGGAATCGACGACGCGATTGACAGCCTCCAAGGAGCAGAATTCTTTACATCTCTCTATTTGCCATGACTGATGACGCTCGACCGAACACAGCCTTTGTCACGTCCGACGGCTTGTACGAGTTCAACGTCATGCCGTTTGGTCTTTGTAATGCGCCCGCGACCTTCAAGCGCACGATGGACACCATTCTGCGCAGCTTGAAATAGCACACGTGCTTGTGTTACCTGGATGACGCCATTTTCGCTCCGTACTTGTACACGAATCTCCAACGTCTGCGGAATGTTTTGACGCGTTTTAGCAACGCCGGCCTCCCACTAAATCTGAAGAAGTGCCGATATGCAGCACGACAGGTGACAATCCTATGTTAAGTTGTGTCGAAGAGCGGAATCCTTCCCGATCTGGCCAAGCTTCAAGCCTTGACCGAATTTCCCAATTCTACGTCCGTCAAAGAACTGCCCAGTTTCGTAGGACTGTGCTGATACTTTCGAGGCCACATACGCAACTTTGCCACCATCATATCGCCGCTGACGAAGTTCCTTCGAAGTAACTGGCCCTTAAATTCGCTGTCGTCCGAGTGCGACGACGCGTTCGCAAAGCTCCGTCGTTTGCTGACGTCTCCTCCCATACGCCACTATGACTCTACGGCCCCAACCGAGGTACAATCGGCGTCAAATGAAACCCGAACAGCGGCATGCATTGACAGTGGTATAGTGCGTGCTGTCCTGTCATCACCATGGACAGGCGCGCGCATCCTGTTCGGCAGCACTGCGGATATATGTGAAATCAAGGCTTCGACGGATGCCCGTCTGGTCGGGAAGAATCATTGAATAACGAGACGAAGAAACGTCTTATTAGAGTTTTATTCTCTTGTGGTAGGTGTCTTCGTAATTTTATTCAATGCGCATACACGTGGGCCTGTACACGGTGATAAGCGGACGGCGCGCATTATACCACTACGAATGCTGGCCACTGTTCGGGTTTCATTTGACGCTGATAGTGCAGACGGACGCCAGCGGTGTAGGCCTCGGCGCTGTTCTTGTGCAGGGCAAACCAGGGTTCCCCGAATATGTGGTGGCTTACGCAAGTCGTACGCTTACTAGAGACGAGACCAATTACACCGTCGAGGATAAAGAGTGCCTGGCGATCATCTGGGCCCTTAAACAGTTTCGACCTTATTTGTATGGTCACCCATTTGATACCACCGACCACCATGCACTGTTGGCTCGCTGTTGTCATTGAAGGATCCCTCGGGCCGTCTCGCCCGCCAGACACTTCGCATGCGAGACTACGACATCCGTGTGCTGTACCGCAACGAACGCCAGGATGCTGACGCCCATGCCCTCTCGCGCTCCCACTTACCTGACGTCAATGCCCCAGCTCAGTATCTAACATTGCTGTTTCTTCCATCGACGCTCACACCATCGCTACCGAACAGCGCAAGGATAAATGGATCTCCTCGCTGATAGTCTTGCTCATTGATGCGTCGGGAACACCAACCACTCGCGGTCTGCGTCGTCAAGCCCACCATTTCGCCCCTCATGACGACCTACTGCACCGACGCAATTACAATGCAGACGACCATCAGTGGCTACTTGTGATATCTCACAGTCTGCGTTCTCAAACACGCGAGTGCTTCCACTATGATCGGCAGTGCGCGCGTTCTGGGGTATCCAAAACTTACCACTGCATTCGACAACGATACTTCAGGCGGGGGATGTACCGCTACGTGCAGAAGTTCGTTCGCCCCTGCCTCGATTGCCAACGCCTAAAAACCTTCAGCCGTTCTACAGCCACTACCTTGCCCTAACCATCCGTTTGGGCGCGTAGGCAAGGATTTGTATGGTCCACTTCCTCTAACGTCGGCTGGTAACCGCTGGGCCATCATTGTTGACCATCCCACGCGATACGCCTAAACCGCCGCCCTCCCCGCGGCTACAGCGCGCGACGTTGCCTGCTTCCTGCTACACCGATTCACATTGAGTCATGGTCCACCCCAGGAGCTTCTCAGCGACCGAGGCCGTATCTTCTTGTCGGAAGTCGTCGAAGCCATTCTTAAATATTGCCATGCTGTTCACCGCCAATCAACTGCTTACCACAGACCGACGAACAGCCTAGCCGTACTCTTTAACCGCATGCGCGGCGACATGCTCTCAATGTACGTCCCCGCCAACCACACGAATTGGGATACCATTCTGCCCTTCGGCACATACGCCTATAATACCGCCCCTCAGAGCCCTACTGGTTTTTCACCCTTCTTCTTATCGTACGGAAGGCACCGTCGCACACCGTCGACGCGACACTTCCATACAAGCCTGATCCATATCAGCGTGTGCCTATTCCTGACACAGCCAGGCTTGCTGAAGAGTGTCGCGAGCTTGCCAAGATCTTTACAACGCACGAAGAGCTTTACAAGAGCGGCAGAAGAGCATTCGCGGTGACACCACCACTTCTGAGCCCACGTTCCTCCCTGTGGCGCTCGTATAGCTCTCGGTCCCTACCACTGCAACTGGCCTCTCTTCGAAACTACTGCCAAAATACGAAGGCCCCTGCCATGTCGTCGAGCGCACATCGCCGGCCAAACACCTGATCGAACTCTTCGAACCGTCTTCGGGCATGCGCCGTCGAAGGCGAGACATTGTCAACGTGGAGCGCCTCAAGGCCTACTATGACCCGCTCATTCTGACAAGCTGTTAGGTCGCCGGGCTGCTCGCTTTTCGTACCGGGAAAATTGTAGCCAAGTCTTGGAACTGAGTAATAGGTGGCGCTCTCCGCGCCTTCTAGTGGGTCGTCCTCTTTGGCTTCTCCTGAAAGGACGCCGCTCGCGCTGAGAGTCCGGGCGTTGTTCTGACTGTCACCATTGCGCATTGACGCTGAGTGCCGTTCAGTGAACACCTTTACACCAATCAATGCATCAAACACATAAAAATTACTGCACTCTGGGTTGGCTTACTGCCAGGGGCTCCGGAACCGGGGGGGGGGGTCGGGGGGGTCGGGGGGGGGGGCGTTGCCCCTACATGTTAAAAACCAGTGGGGGCATACCTCCACACTAAAGGATGTTCACCCCGCCCCCCCCCCTCGCCTTCTTCTCCCCTGGTACCACCCATGAGGATAGAGGCTCCTTTGACTAGTTAAAGGGTGATCCCTTCCTGCAACAAACGAAACACAATTTTCTGGAAGCGTGTGACTTTTCTGACACTCTAGTTGTCGGTGCTTTGTCTGCGTAGACAGCGCTACCTGCTTTCGTCGTGTTCAACGTATCTTCCGTCCTGAAGCGGTTCTCCAGTAGTTAAAGGCTGACGCTCTGTTAGCCCATGCAGGAGCACGTCTCAGCGCCACAAAGTTAGGATGCCTCTCGTTCTCTGCATTTTTCCTTGCTGCTATTCAAGCCGATGAAAAGCAATCAGAAAAAAGAAGTTGTTGTAAGCCAAGGAGGTTGTAACCTCCTTGGTGTAAGCCTAATCCCACATAAGCAAGATTTTAACCATGAACCTACCGAGGGGCGTAGCCAGAAACTTTTTTATAAGGGTTCTGACTTGCCTTTATCTATGTTCTTGCGTGTGTTTGTATGGGTGCAGGTATATATAAACATGCAAACTGTAATAAATTCAGGGCGGTGGGGGATGAACCCCCAAACCTCCTACTGGCTTCGGCACTGAACTTATCCCTTAAAATGTTCGTTTTCTTCCTGTTCTGCCCAGACCACCTTGGGTCTTTCACACGTAATGACCGCAGTGAAAATCGGACAGGAAAAACGTGGCCCACAGTCTTGTTGCTTAAGGGTTGAGATCGAGAACTTTACCATATTGAACTCATCAGGCATATGGCGAGCTTTCCTGGGCAGACGCCGGGACGAATTGACGATTTCAAAAAATAAAAAGAACTAATTATAGGTTTTTCTGCATGCTTTCTTTTTCATTTCTTTTTCAAAGCAGAAACTCGTTCACAGATTACCTTTTTCTATTCAAGTGCGTTCCCTCTCCTCATTTTTTCTCTGTGTATCGGTACTTTTCCGACGACATGTTCCCGATCAGCATGCGTAGGATGGGGTTGACTATATGAAGTAATTTGTTAAAACACTGAGAAGTGTGGACGTCTGCACTGAAAGGGGTAAGTGTCACGTGTGAACCCATTGTTGCTCACCAAAATAACATTCGCGCTCCTAGTCGGCAGACAAAGTCGCCTTCTCAGAAATGCTTGCGGCAAACATGTGCGCCGGACTTTGGCTCATTGCCCTTTCTAAGCTTCATGAGCCATGTATGGTGATGTTCGTTATCCTTGAGATAAAACTGTATGAAATTACACCCTGCTCATTTGCGTGCGTGCTGCATTCATTGTGAACACAGCACCAGAGCACCATGCCGCCGATGACATTGGCCACGACTTCCAAGCTCTTGTTTCTAGATGCCAGTGCACATGAACTGGTTGTGAAATGAGGCTGATTGAACAGGGAATCTCAAAGAAAAGAACGCCTTCGGGCCGTTGGCTTCCCGTCGTCTGAGCAAGGTTCCGTGAAGCAAGGTGGCATCATGCGATCCAACTTAGCACGTCACAACGACTGTAGCGCCCGCGGCCTCAGTGGTGGGTCTTTGGCACAATAACACTAAATAGATACATGTAGTAGAAGCGTAACGGCAAATTATCTTATTACAATCCCATTCATGCCATTCTTACCGTAAACTGAGATTTAGCAAGAGAGAAAATAGTGAAATTTAACTAAAGGATATAGCGCCCTTTCAACTTTTTTGTAGTGATCATAAACGCAGTCCGGCCGCGATTCATCAAACAAGAACTATTCGTCGTGCTCGTGGTATCATCCTCACTCATTTTGATTTTGCTTCTGCCGGTGAGCGCGGATGTAAGGGTGGCAGCCAGGGGTAGTTTGACCCCAGCGATGTTGACGTCGTTTATAAGAGCGAGATTCGCAGTGATTCTGCGTCAGATTTCACACGGGGCTTCAATGGTTTTGATCACATGGTACATTTCTCCTCACTGACACCCTCCCAACTGTTCTTCGGATTCATTTCGCATTCCACGGGCGGATTGAGTGGCCCTGCATGGCCAGTGCTCTGCCTCGCCTCTCCTCACTTCTACTTCTCCCAAAGGAAATCGCCATTAATAAAAACACGAAATTAAATACGCCTGTACACAAACAGTATTCAGCAACTGGGCGCTTCGCTTGCCGTCAACGAAAACGAGGCTTCGCTTTCCGTTGGTTGCTGCGAGAAAGAGCTGCCACGCGAGCAAACGTGGATCATTTCAGACTCCCTGAAGTGCAATCCTGCTTCCATGGCGAAATCTTCGCTGCGAGGTTCAAAGTCTGCAACCACATCGACCGCGGCAATCACGAAAGCCACGGCTATGCAGCTGTCATTCGCACACGTGGTGACGTATCATCGCGCCTTCTAATTCGCTGATAGCAATCTGGGGCGAGAGAAATTGAGTAAGAGATACTCGGTCTTTGCTTACACATATTTCCACTAATAAGTCATCTTTTCACACACAATCAAAACTGCACGCATTTATCAATGTCTCTGATCATTCACTTCAACTTCATATACCTCATTAGTGCCCCTTTAATGTTCACTACCTCGGGAGAGAAGGCGGACAAAGAACATTGTTCACTGTCGGCTTCAATGACGCGGTAAGCTACAACGATACCTCTTTTTCTGATAATACAGCTGAAGATATCGCGTCAGATATGTCACGTAAACGCGTTATGGTGGCTTCATAAGATGGCATATCAGCGTCATCTGGACGATATAGACTGCGGGTGAGGCACAAAACAGAAGAAATGGCCGAGCGTACTGGGGCGAACTAGGTAGGGAGTGTCTATTCTCCCGGCAGCGGAGAAATACTTCAGAAAATAATTTTTCACTTGACAGTCTCGTCATATTGGCAATGGTAAATCTCGTCCTCATTCGTGATGAATACAAGCCACGCACACACGCATGTATATATATATATATATATATATATATATATATATATATATATATATATACAAGTGTAGATAAATAGTTCAATGGGCCAGTTCTTTTGGAGTAGTGGGTATAACACAACGGAGGTGTTGTCAACAGTGCTATAAATATTCATTTCCCAACAGTTTTATATATATATATATATATATATATATATATATATATATATATATATATATATATATATATATATATATATATATATATATATACGACGCGACATGACATCAGCCCACAGACGTCGTCGTCGCCCCCACACATCAGATGTACTTCCAGAGCCCCTGTTTACTGCAACTCAACGTAACATACGCAGAATACTGCTTTTGCAGAAGAAAGCTGACTGTCACCTTGTTGGTTATTTATCTTCGACCTCGACATATTCTTGCAGGCACAGTATAATGAAAATCCAATATATATATGAGTTCCGCATCCGGCGGTCCTTTTATATATGCTCTCATGCATTAAATAATTTATTCGGTTAACTGCTGTTCTGCAGCGCAGCAGCGACGCTATCAATAATCGCATTTAGGAGACTGGCTTATACCGCATTTTCGCACTGACTATGAACTGCAGTCATTGAAATATAGCCTCCCATCTATCTAAATTAGCATTGTGTGGATTCTCGCCGTCCGGCCCAATGACTCAATGCAGCGCGGCCTTTCACATCTCAAAAAATGTTTATTAGAGCGAGAAACGAGCGAAACTGAATTTAACAACTCAAGGTCCTCGCGACCACCTCACATGCCATCAACCGTTCAGCCCTCGCCGCGCCGGCCGTCCACCACACGCGCGCACACACCCCGCCAGTCCGTCGCCACCCACCCGCGCATCCTTCCGTTTGGCGCTTTCGTAGGGCGTCTGCGCATACCCCCCCCCCCTCATAAAGTGTTCGTTGCCGGTGGTTATATTCGCTGTCTTCCGCGGCATCATTGCTGGTGTTGACTATCGTCGTCTGGCGCACAGGCGATGTGAGCTTTGGCACGGAGGTCGGGCTTGTCGACGATGGTGACTTCGTTTCCACCGACACGATATTCGCCGCTGTGCTTGTCGTCAGCCTTGCTATGGCGACGTACTATGTCTCGATTGCGAGCGGCCGCGGCCTTCGTGCCTGCCGCGTGGCAGCTTTCCTCCTTGGCATGACGACCTTCATGGGCGTGGCTTTGCTGCCTTTCGCTGCATTCTGTCTAGACTTTGCCGCAGCTGCTGTTACAGCCTTTTTGGCGGCACATGTCTTGGCGCGGGCACCCGCGGCACCTCCACGCTCGCCCTCCCTTGCGCTACAACGGTGTGGATCTCTTCCTCCATTCGCGCGTCCAAGCCGTGGCCGTCGTTTGTTTGCACGATCGAGGCCTCCTTGGTGTCGTAACTAGCGCCTTCGCCCTTGGCGGCAGCTGGATCTTCCACAGCGGTCTTTTTGTTGTCTCCGTAGTGGCCGTGCTTCTCTTTGCCGTGTCCATCGGGCGCCGTGCCGCCGTGCACTGGGGGGTTATCTATTCGGTGGTGTGGCTCATCACCTCGATGTCACACTCATCATCACGCACATTAACTTTCGCCGATATGCTCCGTTGTCTAACCAGGGGTGTGCCTGCCAGCGTTCCCGCTTCCATATCGTGGTTTTCCCCGGCATGCATGACCATGGCCTTCTCGGCCACGGGACTCGTGTCTCCGCCCTTTGTGGTCGTGTCTTCCGCGGCGTCCTTGTCCTCGCCTGCAGCCGTTGTCGGGTCCTGGTCCACTGGTAGCTCCCCAACTGGAGCCTCCGCTTCGGAATTACTGTCAGCTTGCGCCGGCGTACATTTACGCCAAACCGGTGGTGCCGGCGATCGGCCGAAATCCATCTGCGGAACCACCACGCCCCTCGCCACGCAATCGGCTGTGGACTCGGCGTGGCCCTTTGCCGCGCAGGACACTGCAGAAGCCACGTCGAGGCGTTCCATTGTCTCCAGGAGTCGCTGCAACGCCGCATCCATCTTGCTGGTCTGACGAGGCCACTGCCACGTTGGGCGCCACTTGTGGGGATTCTCGCCGTCTGGCCCAATGACTGAATGCAGCGCAGCCTTTCACAATTAAAAAATTATTCATAAGTGTGAGAAACGAGCAAAATTTAATTTAACAACTCCAGTTCCTCGCGGCCACCTCACATGCCATCAACCGTTCAGACCTCACCGCGCCGGCCGTCCACCACACGCGCACACACACCCCGCCAGTCTGTCGCCAACCACCTGCGAATCATGTAGCCTGGCGCTTTTGTTGGGCGTCTGTAGGACGCGCGTACCCCTACTGCGCAGCACGTGCAGTTATTGGGTGGCGATACGCGCGATTCCTCGTGCAGTTACCGGGTCGAGATGCGCGCGACAGCATATACATAACACATACCTGCGCTTCATACATTACATGAAACGTTTCTCAAATAATAATGTGTTCATTTATTGAAATGTTTTTCATAATACTGTGCTCGATTTCACTGTATAATGCTGTACATATAAGCTACCATGCTATTCTTTTATTGTATTTTGTTCCTATTGTTGGCGCCGAATCGCGCTTGAAGCGCGCATCGGCGCCACATACTTCATGTAGCGACCGCTTTCGGCACTTGGCCGCTGCATTCCGTGCCGGTACCTCTTTGAGGTTCCCTTGCCGCCGCTTCCGCGCTGCTTGGGCTTCGCGGGCTTGTATCTCGGGGTCCGCACGACGCTGACGTCTCTCTGCGGCCTCGCGAGCTCTCACCGCAGGGTCTTGGCAGCGAGCCCGCGCGGCTGCTGCCTTGCGAGCCCCCCGCTCAGCCGCCTTGTCGTGTTCGTTCATGTTATTAGTATCGAAGCGCACTGACTGACGGCTGTCGAAGAAAACAGGAAGCGCGCAGTTGTGGCCCTCTAGCGGTCTCCTATCAAACTAGAGCACGCGCCGGCGTGGAGCGAGCGCCGCAAGCTACAGTTGGCTATGCTATATATGGTTTCGCCTGCGTTATTATCATCGTCAAGGCGCTTGAAGAACAAGAGAAGAAGACTTCTTTTGCACGCGAGCGTGCGCATGCTCAGTTGACTATGCTATATGTGGTTTTGCCTGCGTTAATAACATCATCAAGGCACTTGAAGAACAAGAGGAAAAAGTCTTCTCTTTGGCGCGAGCTGCGGCTGCAGCGGTCACCTCTCAAACTTAGATCACGCGTACGGCACGCGGCTTCGCCCTAGCTTGAGAACCTGGCGAGCAAGCTCCTAAAAGGTCCGCATACTGCTTGCAAGCTGCCGCTATAAAGGCAGGACCTAGCTTTTTAAGGGCGAAGCGCCGTAAGGTCGACGCTTGTCCGCCGTTGTGCCGTAACCAGCCGCTAGTATCATCATCATGGATAAAATATATAATAAAATATTATAAAACAAATAAAAAATCTTAAGTTTCAGTGAGAATCGAACCTAGGCCGTCTGCGTGGCAAGCATGTGTTCTACAACAGAGCCACTCCATTTTTTTTCTTTATTACCTGGCTTTGGTAAAAACACATTACACAGACAACACTGCTATAAATTTACCATATATGTACACTCTACATGAGGTGGCAGATATCAACCAGCAACATGCTGGTATCGTCAGTTTAAAATTCAGGCAATGTTACAAGTGGCTCTACTCTTGAGAGCCAGTCGGGTGGTTCCGGTGCCGCTTTATGAATCTCAAGGAACCAGTGCACAAACTCTCTGAAATAAGCTCGGGCAGACCGCGCATCTTTGTCGAAATGCTGACCTGCCATTCTCGAACGCCACAAAGAGTGGAGGCCCATGAGCATGATTGCGTGAAATGGAACGCCATCTTCGTTCTGTACATTCAGGAATCGAATGCCGTACGGGTACAAGGGAAAATCTTTCTTAATTGCTCTCTGCAACACATCCCAGAAATAAACCCCCTCCCAACAATGTAAAAAAACATGATCTATTGTTTCCGGTAACTTGCATATTATACAGTGCGTGCCCCACGGCAAAAAACACCCCTTTCCATCCAAAAACGTTTTCACTGGAACAGAGCCACTCCATTGCCTGGAACTGCACTGAAATTAACATTAATGCTTGACAAACAGACGCGTCCTGTATGTACAGCTGTCACAGTAAGAGATGTAATATCTCAGTAAAACGGGGTACAGATGTATATTGCCATCGGGCGTCACATCATGTGAACTGCATAACGAGTTTGTGGTTTGAAGCCGGCCACCCATTACAAAAGGCACATACATTACTGCGCATATTCCCTTGCGAACACGTAGAGGGTGCCTGGCAACTTCAAAATGTGTCACGTGCGTAATTGCTGCTGGTTTAAAGCATGCCACCCATTACAAAGGGCATTCACATTAGGGCGCGCATTCTCCCTCACACACGTAGTGGGTACACTGCTGTCATGAAAGTGCTGTTGAAGAGGGTGGAAACCTTTACCTTTACTATAGGTATGTCGAGTGTGCGTGTGTGTGTGTGTCTGTGAGACCGCGTGACTGAACATAATGACAAGCGAAACAGAGCACGATGAGGGTGGGGCCGGATATCACTATCGCGTTCAACTCTTAAAGACGAGGCTTAAAGCGAGAGCTTGAGAAGCCAAAGTGAGGCGCCAGCACCGGCAACAACAAGCCACCGACCCAGAGGTTGGTGGCGCATCGGAATGTACGGAGGGCTCGCGGATTTCGAGATTTACCTCCGGAGCTTCACCCACTCATTTTCACTTCGTGGATATGGCGTGATTTTTGTTACTTCGCTTCTCTAGCTCCAGAGTCGCATCTGGTTTTGGCTGCGCAAATGAGCGGTGCTGGTACATCTCGCCCTGGTGCCTGGTGCGCGAGCTAGTAACATTGGAAAAAGAGGGATAAGGCCGGTTGTTGCCAAACTCCTGGCGCCGGGAGACTTGCGTATTGTCCAATGAAATCTTCGAATGCTCAAAAATAAGAGTGCACGTGGTACTCTGACACTCATGGTAATAAGGGAGCCGCAGCAGCACTCGCGGCCGCCGAAATTGAGTGAAAACGCCGACCATGTAATCGCCGAAACCACATGAGGTTGCTTCCCGCTATGCATGTATATGCTTTAATTCAAGTTCCACCATACTCGTAACGGTGGCGCTGTTCGTATTTGTTAGATGTTGCACATCATCCCTGTCGTGTTATGAACCCGGCATAAGGTGGGATGCCCTACTCAGAGATCGTTCTCAAGATTTGTTGATGTGTCTCTCTAACATCTCGTACCAAGTGGTGTAAATATGAATCGTCTTTTCCCGTTCATCTCCCTCGTCTACTGTTTCGCCTTCTTCACCCTTAAGTGGCAGCTGTTGCCGCCCTTTGTAGTGACAATGATATCTCTTCTCTCCTTTGTCTCCTACGTTCCGCGGTATCGGGTGGCGCGGCTTGCCCGCCTCGAAGAACGAAAGGTAAAAAAAAGTCACAGCTTCGGCAGAGCGGCAAAGTAACCAATGGGATAGCAACAAGTTGGACTGTTATACGAAGTGAAGCTATCAGCGGATTCCTTTAATACATGACTTGGCGTAAGTCTACAAAACGCCACTGTAGAGATACGTGGCTGCGGCGCTGCAGCGACCGTCGCGCTCTGTATCACTTCGACGGAATCCGAGCGAGGAGAACAGCACCTACAAAAGTGCAAGCCGTCTCCTGATCTCTGTAAGGATAAAGCGCGCGCGACCGATCTAGCAAAGTGCGCAGACTACCGGAGTTACGCAGCCGTCCGTGCGGCTACTCCCCGCCACCCACCTTTCTCCATGGGCCTTTCGCGCGAGGAAATTTTGGCCGACGGGCCCGTTTACAATCCCCACGTTCCTCGGCTGCGCGCGCACGCATTTGCTCTTGTGTAGAACATATGACGCGCGGTGTAGTTTTGTCAATTGGTAAGGCAATTTGCCGGGATAGTTGGTTGGGATTGATAATTTACGTGTTGTTCACATGTTTACATGTTGTTCTCTCGGTTTTATCGATTGACTGTTATTGTATGAAAGGCATGTGTGATCGCAAATGAAACCATAAGTTGCAAGTTAGCGCTGTGTGTGTGTGCGTCCCTCTTCTCTGTCCCTGTCGTGGTGCACTACGCCATGCGAATTATGTCAATTGGTACTTGGTATAGATCCTCATAGCGACGCGGACAGCCGTGGCAGCCGCAAAACCCCACTGGGACTGTTACAAGTGTTATCCCAAAACACAAGCAAAATTTACTGGCCCCATGCATCAGAATCTCAGACCGCAAAAAACTCGCCAATATCCACAGTTCCACAACTCCAAGACCATTGCCAGATCATGAAACTCCTGATCGACTTCACGGTCGTAGTCAGTTTTAATCGGACAACTAAAGTCCGGTAGCTGCATGCGCTGTGTTTTGCTCTGCGCTTTCTGCGCAGCCGTTTATTGTAGTGTTGTCCGTGTAGCTAGTTCAAGGCATCACGCACTACGCCGACCTTTCCAATGGTGTGTATATTCTCTTCAGCAGTTACGCTCTACCGATACCGCATAACAGATATGGCTTCTGTTTTCTCTATCACAGGTGTCATTCGACGGAGTTAGAACTCGAAGTAAAGAGCGTAGGCCGCGGTCGCGCGGTGCCCTGTTTTCGCCAGAGCGAGACAATTTTCCGGCCTTTCGACTCGGCACGGAGAGAAAATAAGCTAGAGCGATATCGCGCTCATCGAGAGCAGTGGAGAATGTGACACCCGCATTTATGATTCGCGCATTCGCAAGGCATTAGGTTGTCTTCTAAAATGCTTAAAGCAGTCCTTACCATGGCGGGGGTGCCAGTTGTCATGGCTTTCATTCATTCACCGGGTGGACCATATGGCAGGCAGAAGAAACAGGTTTCAATTATGTACCGCGAAACAAAACACTGTAGAAAAAGGCAGGCAACTAATATCCTAAGCATTTTAGTCTGTGTTTCTTACAAAAAATTCTACAGGAACTAATGCCCCCAAAATGTCTTTAAATAAAAAGTAATCCTTAAGTATAATAAAGGCAAAAAGGGACATCTCCAACCAGAAGGTTTATTTTAAAAACCCGACGTTTCGAAGCCTGACCGGCTTTTTCTTCAGGGGTGAGATGGCCCGAGGTGCACGGCGCTTATATGCGCTTTCTTGCCGACAGTTGCCGCAAGCCTTGACAATAGAGGGGGGGCAAGGTCGGGTTTTTAAAATAAACCTTCTGGTTGGAGATTTCCCTTTTTGCCTTTAGTCTTTCACCCAACCAGGCAGACTTCTGCCGAATGTTTACCTTTAAGTTAAATATAATGAAATGGCTTTTGCAAGAATACCAAGAGGAAGCGCAGGTGGTCAGTGTGAAAGTTTGCTTTTGTAAAGCCAGCTGTTATGATAGGCAGTCCGAAGACATGACACTCATGGTCGCTAGGAATGTTAAGATTGTAAGATTGCGGTCGTTGCTTACAACCCGAAGACGCGCAGGTTGTAGATATATAGTTACTGTGACAGCCCAGGTCCTGTGTGGGCAAAATGTTTGTACTGGTGTGAACATAAATTTAGCTACAAGTTGAATAAAGCCATGCAGTCGAAATAATACCGGTGTTCACCAGCACGGTGTGCCTCACAATCAAATAGCGATTTGGCACGTAAAACTATGCAAATTATTCAGTATTGTAAGGAAGACAGAGTAGTGCACGGACTGCGGCCAATTGCCAAGAGTGGGTATGCGCCATGGTACCGGAGCCGCTGTATCCTCCGTAGAGGATACAGCGGCTCCGACCATAGACAACAGCTACGACCTTAGAGCCGTAAGCTTCCACGCTTCCTCGTCCACGGCAGCCGCCAACGTGCACCCGCAGTAAGCGCGAGTGGAGGACGGCGTCCAGGCCTACTCGGCACCTGCTCACCTGCCACCGCGAAAACCGCCGTTCGGGGACGGCGCTTTTAGATGCGAAGTATCTTAAGGCGGAGCTCAATCCGGTGGTGGTGGTGGTGGTGGTGGTGTGCGGCGTGACCACCCTTACTGCGCATGCGCATACCCTCTCCACACACCTCCTCCCCACTCACCCTCTCCCCTCTCCACTCACCCTCTCCCCTTCCCCTTCCCACTCCCCCTCTCCATTTTCCCTCTCCCCTTCTCTTTCCACTTTCCCTCTCCCCTCCCCCTTTCCACTCTTTCTCTGAAACGCGGGCTAGACATGCCGAAATTCTCTCCTGCGCAACGCCGCGATGAGCTCGAGCGCATGCGCGTCCCCTCCGCTTCTCTCTCCTCTCCCACGCTGCCCCCCTCTCGCCCGCCTGTCGACAGCGTTCCCCGCTCGCCCTGTGAGAACGGCCAGGCTAGATGGAAGATACGACGCGCGTAGCGTCCCTCTTCGCGTTCCACGACGCGAGGTCGGTAGCATGCCCAACGAACGCCAACGGAACGCGATCGTGCAAGTGCTGCGGCTTCGCATCGCCTCATGGTCCCCTTTAGCGGGAGATGGTGTCATTTTTTCCTCCTCAGTGGCTCCACACCAATTCATCGATGCCGTGACACCAGTTCACGACAAGGGACGCCGTCCACGCGTCCTTGACTATGAATCCCGCCGCCGTGAGCACCGGGACCCCAGCATACTCCGCAACCGCGACCTCTGGCTCGTCGGGCGCCCCACCCGACAACGGCCCGGAGCTCTTGCATGTCCAGACTGAATTATGACGTCAGCTCAATCGCTTGGCCTCGTGGAACTGCGGTTTCTCGCCTGCCGCTTCACCATCGTTGCCTACTTGGTCTGCACCAGAATTCCGCGGCTTCCAGGATGACGTTCTCCTGCGGATCGACCCCATAATTTCTGTCAGCAGCCTCCATGCCTGGTCGGACCATCGGAAATGGCTGGTGGCAATCGACCACCTTCGCGGTGCCGCCAAGGCATGGCATGCCTATGAAGGCATCAGATACCAATCCTGGCATGAATGGTGTGCCAGACACGCAAGTCTTTCGTGCTTTTCACACGCCTGTGACCCCATCACTTCAGACACCCTCTCTACCACGGATGGGGGCTGTGAGGCACACCACGTCAACGGTGAAGCTCGGGCGTCCGCCAACCTGTCCTCGCTCAGAGATCGAGCTCGCGAGGCCAGCGCCTTCCTGGTACAGCTGTGCCTTGTAGCTGCTCCACGGACAGCTTCGCGGAGCACCCTGCGGCTGTCATCGACAGTAGCCGCAACGTGTACTGCCCCCTACAGGTGTCATACGCCTCGTCGATACCTGCCACACAACGACCCTTGGAAAAGATCAAGACCATCTACAAGCCACCGCAGCCAGCGAGCCGGCCTCCAAGCTGGCCACCGCTAAATTGTCTGGGTGTGTCGGCGCACATTGTCACGACGTCGCCTCCCTCACTACCAGCCGGCGACGAAGCACCAGCCACCACTTCCAGTTTGGCCCACAGTCAAGAGCCACATCATGCCCGGACATCGCCGCAGTAATTGGCCGAGTATGCGGGCGCTGGCCATTGCCGAGTGCCGTCTGTTAAAATAATCTGAAATGCCTTTCCCACATGAAGACTGTGTCATCGAAGGCCTACCGGTGCAGCCCATATTTGCACCTGATTGCATTCCTTCTGACCAGGACGGCTTGACCACACGTCGCGCTTTGTCAACAATCACCAGCTCGTGCACCAGTAGGACATCAGCAACACCGCAAGAGCACGATTTGCCTGACGAGCCAGTGCGTGAACTCTGCCCTGTGATGCCGCAAATGTCTAGTGGGACACCCCCTCGCCCCTTGACGCACAGCGAACGGCGCAGACATCCCCGCTCAGTGTGGACAGTCGTGGTACTACAACCAAGATTTGCTCTCCTGCCTTCCCAACTGCTACTGGATATCAATGATAACCTGCAACCGATGCGACCACTCCACTTCAGCTAGTACCAGTTGCTAGCTGCATATTCTACAGGCGACCACATTCATTCACAGCGTGGACGAGACCTGCACCGACCACCCTGACGCTGTCATTGTCGTCCACCTGAATATTTGGCAATTCAGCAAAAAGTCGCGGCGTACAGACAAACGACCACTGCGGCATAGTCAACGCCGCCGCCAGAGACAATTATGCCGGCTCTCCATGCAGTGTGACAGCATGGCTGAGTGTAATGAAGAAAAAATCACACCATCTCCCGCTAAAGGGGACCATGAGGTGATGCGAAGCAGCGTTTCGGCATGTAGAGCCCGCGTTTCAGAGGGGGAGTGGAGAGGGAAGGGGAGAGAGGCAAATGGGCGAGGGGAAGTGGAGAAGGGGAGGAGAGAGGGGAGGCAAAAGATAGAAAGGGGAGAGTGGGAGAGGGAGAGGGGAGAGAATGAGGGGGAAAGGAATTGAAATGGGAAGTGGAGAGGGGGAGAGGAGTGGAGAAGGACGAGGTGTGTGGAGAGGGCTTGCGCATGCGCAGTAAGGGTGGTCACGCCGCACACCACCACCGGATTGAACTCCGCCATAAGATGCTTGACATCTAAAAGCGAAACCGAGGCTCGGGCGCTCACGCGCGCTCCATCGGCTAGCGCGAAGTAGAAGAGAACGAGGTGGGAGAATAGAAAGGCAGCCTGCAACAAGGCTGCTGTCTCTGAGTGTCTCTTCTCTTACAGTATTGGCATAGTAGAAAACTTATAAGAAAGTGGTTGCATACTTATAAGATGCGTAATACTGTGATGTCGCGATCTTTCGGGCAAAGGAAACATTCTTCCATAGCCCAATATTTTCTCATTCTGTGTTCGGTGGCGATGCAATTGCGAACACAGATTTAAAGTAAAAAGACTACCCTAGTAATACTGGGCTAGTTGGTACTGATTTCCTAGAGGTTGTCCTGTGTCTTTCTGCGTGGACGTTGTGCGTGTTCCCTTGTATTATGAACTAGACTATTGTTTTTGGCACGATTTGCGCCACCTTAAGGAAAGAATGCGCGTTGTAAAAACAACGAAGGAAATGTATATAAGCCGGCATAAATGTTGCGCCACCGTAAATTTCAAGCAAGTCTCTTCTTCGAACATTCTTTTTCAAGTTCGCCATCGCTGTCACAACCCACAGCAGCCGCACTTTTATTTTAAATAGTCCAGTTGACAATTAAAAGTACATCATCGTCTCTCGTAGCTCTCATTGGATAAAAAAGTTCCAAATTTACAAATGGTGAATTTGTCAGATGAGCCATATTTCGCTTTAAAGTTGCTTGTTTTCCTGTGATTACGGTCCCGATAAGAATGAGCGACGCTATTCAATTTACTATTACGCTGCTTTTCACATTGATCATCGTAACCACGTTAAGTGGTGCAGCGCGAATCAAGACAGAGAAAAAAAGCGAAGGTACGCGCCTCAAAAAATCACGCCATTCCACGAAGTGAATGATAATTGAGGAGCTGGCTCAGAGATATTCGGGTAAACCATAAATGCTTCGCACAATTCCTCTACTGCCATAGAAAGACGTCACACGTTGTTATAGTAGCGATTGTCGTCACTTTGTTGTCGAAGCACCAGCAGTCGCAGACCTTGCAGCTGTGGCCGAACGTGTGGTCGAGGAAATCGCGCTTGAAGCGCGCGTCGGCGCAACTAACTTGAGGTAGCGACTGCTTTAGGCGCTTGACCGCTGCATCCCGCGCCCCTACCTCTTCGAGGTTCTCTTGCCACCGCTTCCGCACTGCTTCGGCTTCGCTGGCTTCTATCTCGGTGTCCGCACGACGCTGACGTCACTCTGCGGCCTCTGGAGCTTTCACCGCAGGGTCTTGGTGGCGAGCGCGCGCTGCTGGTGCCTTGCGAGCCCTCCACTCCGCCGCCTTGTCTTCTTTGTTCATGTTGTTAGTATCGAAGATCACTGCTGGAGTGGAGTGAGCGCCGCATGCTACAGTTGTCTATGCTATAAGTGGTTTTGCCTGCGTTATTATCATCATCAAGGCACTCGAAGAAAAAAAGGAAGAAGGCTTCTCTTTCGCGCGAGCGTGCCCATGCTACAGTTGGCTATGCTATATGTGGTTTTGCGTGCGTTAATATCATCATCAAGGCACTGGAAGAACGAGATGAAGAAGACTTCATTTTGTTCAGAGGCGACCACTACAGGCGCGCGAGCTGCGCTTGTAGTGGTTGCCTCTGGGACTGAAGTGATGCTGACGGCGCGGGATTTAGCCCCAGTTTAAGAACCTGGCGAGCCAGCTCCTACAATGCTGCTAGTTTCGCAGAACCGCCCTTTGTGAAGTTCTCTGTTACTGGGAGGTTCCTTGCACTATCGAATGTGTCAGGAATGTTTGATATTTGTGTCGATGCATCAAATTAGCCACCAAATAGACAGCAAATCGACTAATATTTCTCATAGCTTAGTGTTCTTCATCTTTGCTGTCCCTTCTCCTGCAAATAGTGTATATGCCACTGAAGCAAAAAATCTAAGACGACGCATCCATGTTGTTGGGAAGAAAGGCACTAATAAATATACGATGCACATAAACCTGCCGTGCGTTACAGCGTTGATGTCATGTTCTTCAATTCCATGCACATAACATCGTAACAAAGGCGGAATACTTCGGTAGCTATGCTAATTCAAGGACTGAAGGTGTATGATTATGTTGAACAGAATGTCAAATACTTACAGTTGATGGACGATGCAAGTATATAATATGTGAGAAAATGCGATTGAAGGAGGTTCATTTCTTTCTGCAAGTGAACACAGCTCCTCAAAGAATGTAAAAATGTACAAAATAGCCTCTTTTGCGCCGCCTTTACACAAATTCGGCTCGTTCTGATGTAGTATACAAAGGTCTTCACGAGTCCAAGACGTTTATATACGCGCTCGATGTGCCTAGATAAATGTCTTGAACTCGTGCAAACAATTCTCCCCATTTGACGAGTATTCTTCATTGTATTTCTGCTATTTACACTACATCACATCATATTCTAGCCTACTGCGCCGAAGCTTGAAAAAGTTGACTGAATTTGCATACATAGGCTGCGCTCTTCCATCTGCGTACGAGTCCTCTTGCTTTGTAAATTCGTCCATAACCAAAAACATTGAAGTAACAATGAAAGTACGTTTGTGATGGCAATGTGCATTGTCAAAGGCGCCACTCCACCTAGTTTTCGACCATAATCTGTTTCGTGTGGTTTAATGCTTCTGCTCTCAGAGATAAGCTGGCGAAAATCTAGTGCATTTCGTTGTGTGCTTGATTTATAATTGAATATTTTTATAAATACGACCCTGTTCAACATTTGTGGATTCAACAATATATCCACGGAGTGAATGATGATGAGTGGGCGAAGCTGCGGAGGTTCATCGGTAAACCGTGAATCTTCCGTGAATTCTGCCCAGTACATCATCACCGACGTGAGATCGGGCGCGTTTATACTAAAGGTTCGATGAGTTATGACGACTTGCAGCTCACTTTAATTTTACATGTACGCTGTGAATTTTCATTGTTTAGAAAACCATTGCTTTAGAAAACATCTGGCGTTTTTCGTTAAGCAGCTGGCGTCTTTTCGTTTTGCTTTAGAAACATCTGGCGTTCTTTCGTTTTGCTTTTAGAAAACACCTGGCGTCTTTCGTTGGTTTATTTCATCAATCAACGGCGTTTTGAACAAAATTTTTATTGTTTAATCACGCACAGGAGAAATCTCACCAGGCACTACCTTGGAGGTAAACAATGGCTGCTAATGGGAATGAGAGACAGAAGAAGTCGGCTTTTAGCTAACACTTACACTTCTACTTCTACTAACGTTTCCTGCTGGAACATGCCAATGACTGCTAATGGGGAATGAGAGACAGAATAATTCGGGTTTTAGTTAACGCGCACGCTGCGAATTTTTTATTGTTCAACAACGCACAGGAAAAATCTCCCACCGGCACCACCTTGGAGGTCAAGATCTGGTACTAGCGTTACGAATGGTTACGCACTACTACTACTACGAGGGACGAACGGGTGCGCCTTAAGGAGCTTCGCCCCTAATATAGTGGCACATATTGTATGCTGGATGCTGGCGTATGATGGATGCTGGGGAATAGTGGAGCATAAAACGACTGTTCAGGGTCAGGACCATCGTACCTAGCTGCCACACATAAAGAATTGCAAAGAAGGCATTAGTGGAAAAAGAAGATAAAAGAAAGAAAGAAAGATAAAGAAAGAAAACTTCCTCTACGAAGAGTCTCATGTGGCTCCTTTGGATCCCTAGCAGAGTACTTTTTCACTACGCCACGCTGACATTTCTATTCTCTAATACAGGGAAGACAACCGTTGCACTTAGAGCGATATGAATATTATTATTGAGGCGTATTTAAACATAAATCAAACACAGAAAACCATTCTAGAGCATCACTAGAACGTTCATATATCGCGCGTATTTGAATTAGTTGTTCCTGGAATATGTTTTTTGTTAATCGCAGATGCTCAGCATTTCTGTCAATTCTGTCGACATTTGTGGGAATTCTTCGCTCTACGGGTTTAAAAAAGGAATTGTAGATTCCGTAGTATTTCTGCAAACAAGATTTTCAACGACCTATTTATTTACGCCATGCAGACACATGTTTTGCATTCTCTAGGATCATAGCCAACATACTAATAGAGTGATTGGCTTCAGCTTTGTGTGTCGCATACTCGAGACAGACGCGACCTTCACCTCCTACTAACATTCCCATATTTATTAAGCGCAAACCAACGTTGACAACGGCAGCAGCGCTATATCTCTCTTTTACAATTTAGAGCGTAACTCTACAAAAATATCAAGTGGACCGAGGAGCAGGTAAAGTTTACTAGCTGTAACTGCCAAGTTTATTAGCCGTTTCTCGCTCTCTCCAAAGGGCGACAAGTGCAGATGTCTTATATCGACTCTAATTTCATTCGATAAATACGCGCGTACAATTGATTAAGTGATGTCATGTTTTTTTTTTCGCTCAACGTACAGCGCGGCCGTGCCAGCGCACTGATCTGAAGCTCTCTCGTTAGCTACAGCTACATAACGGCTTGGCCAAAAACGAGTGCAGTGCGCGGGAAAGATATGCCATCATATTGGTTTAGTAAGGCGCACGAATTGACGCTTCTTGGGCGGACACCGTAGAAACTTCATTTAGCTTAGCCGATGCCGCAGCTCTTCTGTTAAGTCATTCGTACTCGTCGAAATCGTACATCCTTAAACCCAGAACCGCCGTTGACATTTAGACGGACTCGGTCGATACGCTAGGCTTAACCATTGGTGGAAGTCATGGTGGTAGATTATATTGGTGGAAGTCATATATGATGGGGCTTATCTTGACACAGGCGGAAGACAACATTTTGTGCATTTAGCTTGGCATGCATTTTCACGGTTATCTTAAAGTACGGCTGAGGCAAGTGAGTGCGAGAATTGTCAGAATTGTCTTTCTAGCGGGGTGATATCAAGTGGTGGCTCTTTTCTGGTCTATCTGCTGGAAGGGGCAATTGCGAAGGCACAGCTCATTTACTTCTCGACAGCTGCGCGGCGATGTGACACATTTACTGTCGCTGTTCACACCGACACCTCTAGACATGTAAAATCACAATACAGCAACACATCGCGGATTCCAACCTGATATAAGTACGTACGCAAAATGTGAGCATTCCCGGCCGCTGTGCTTCACAAAAATTGAGGTGGTTATTCACGCCGCATGATTAAAAAGTGTGCTCGAAAGCGCGATGATCGGCCCCAGTTGAAAACCCCACGAGAGTGTTTGTCGCGTTCTGGTGTGTTTTCGTGTCAACGGCAGAACACACTGGTGTGCTCTGGTGGACACAACAGCCTGGTGTGCTCGTTTCTGGTAGAAACACCACATTGGTGTGGTGTGTTCCGGTGGGAACACCACACTGGTGTGATGAGGTCTGGTGGGGACGACATTCAGGTGTGGTGTGTTCTGGTGGGGACGGCACTGGTGTCGTGTGTTCAGGTGGGGACAGCGCTGGTGTGGTGTGTTCTGTTGGGGTGCAAAACTAGTGTGTTGTGTTCTGGTGGTAAATGCAGTCATTCACCTAAGCCCTTTGCACTTAGTATTATCAAGTATTAAGTTTACAAGCTTGGGCACGTAAACGTTATCCTATTAAACTAAAATTTCACTGACCGCAATGAACGTCGACAGTATGACAACGCTATTATCTTCACCCGGCCCTGCTATCACACTAGCACCAAACTGAAATTATAATGTTAAAATAACATGGTTGATCCCTCCGTCATAGGAATCGGTATAACACGAAAGTGAAACGTGTCTTCACAGAAGTAGTGCTTATTGTGTAGTGATATATGAGAGCTTGTACAATGTCTATTCGTGTTTGGCCGCTATAGCAACGTTTGATGTGGATGCACCCATGTTCACGGCATGTCTCTATCGCGACGACTAGCCCATGATCTTGATTAAACCGTTGTGGTAGCTGACGGTTTGAATGTATATTTGGAGACAGCGAATCGTGAATCCCGCGTAAGGACGATATGAACAATCTCATAAGCAACAATGGCGCCTGGTATGCACTTCTTTAAAACGTCGTCAATTAAGGAGAGAAACGGCATGGGGTGCGCTTTCTAGCAATGGGTGACTGACGCCTGCGCTCATGCACACACTACCACACACTGCCCTTCAGCAACACGGGAGGTAGAGGTTCGTACCCTGAGCCGCAAACGCGTGCGTCCCGCTGGCCTCTGTCTCGCAGGCGCTGGTCTCGCTCCACCAAGGCACGACATTCGCCCGTCGAAAGCGCGTACTTTCTGCAACGCGTATTGCAGCAGTTTTGTTAGTCGGTGCTCTCGCAATCGAAGCAGTCGGCAGCGGATAAATCCCGTTGGTGCATGTGGAACTGTACTACTCCGATGAGCCCACGCACGCTAACACGAAGCGAAAGGCAAAGAACGAGCTGCCTCAAGGGTGCCTCGGCGATGCCAGCGCGCCGACGCACACCGAGACGTTTTAACCATGACCTCCGATATCGCACGCAATCTCGGAGTACGCGCTAGTAAATGTCGATCGTACACCAATAGTTCTTTTCACCTCTCACAGACGGCGGCACCACCCCGCTCCGCCACGCCACAGAGAGCACCTTGCGAGAGAGAACGTGTAAAAGACATAAGGCGCGTTCGCGCCGTGTCCTGCATCTGATGAGTTAGCTTGGTCGGTAGGGCGCCGGGCGTTTGCCGTCGCGGCCGCAAGGTAGTGGGTTCGATTCCGAGCGGGGGATCTTTTTCTTGTTTTTTTTCCTTCTCACCCGTTGGCGTCCATTTTATCAACGCCATATCCGTGACGGATGTGCTTGGTGGACCCCGGCATAAAACACTGTCCTGCTTAAAAAGAGAGCAGGACACCTGCCGTCTACGCAACGAACAACAACATTAGTTCCATTCCATAGCACAAGAGGATAATGCCATGATCGACTGTACATCTGTTCGGTGCCGTGGCAGACGAACTATGCAAGTTGCTGAGATCCTGATGTTGTAATACTGGGTGTACAGGTTAAAGTTGGGTAGTCTTGGGCCTGCATAGGTGCAACCCGATAAATATTTGGTGTAGGACACCTTGTTTGGCACCTTGTCGACCTTTGGCATGCTCCCTTCCACTCAATTATCTAGCTATCAATCCAATATTGTATCAATAATATACTATTATATGAGTGTAGAAGAAGGACTGCACCGGCAACGAAATGTAGGTTTTATTGACTCAGCACTTCCATTCTGACGAAGGCTGGCCCCCCAGCCGAACAACGTTAATAAAACTACATTACGTAGTGGGTCCTTCTTCTCACTCACGATACGTACCGGACCGAAAGTATATATATATATATATATATATATATATATACCCAGGCATAAACTCAGAACCCTCATTGTACAAGACACCAAGTAAGAGAACTGCATACACCACTTCATTCACACTCATGCATTGCAAATCTTACAGTAGTTGATGCGGGACCCATAAAAAGATAACAAGTTAAAGAAAGGAATCTCACATTTGCATTTATTCAACGCATCAGCACAGAGCAAATTTTTGAACTTCTAATTACACTATATACACATGGGGAACGGCGGTAGGGATACATGCATGTACATCAATGTCCCGTGAAATAGAATGCAAAATAATCAAAGTAAAAGGCTATACGTTTGAACATTTCGGCAATTCCACAACGTTGTGCAATAAAAGTGCTTTATTATACCTGCTAGAAAATTTTGAAATTATGCTTAACTCGCATAGAAACATTGGAAATGAAAAGCACATTTGAAATAGAAAGTCAAAAACCGGCTTAAGTAAAACCATTAAAAATTGTGAGATATTGATCTTATGACCGCTGTTCTTGAAGTGTAGAGACCAAAGAAGGTAGGGCGCAACAAGCTAGCTGCCAGTATCGGACATACCACTTCTTAGTGTGGCAACGAAGCACAGAAATTTAAGTTTTCTGACAGGCAGATATAGCAAAAGCAAATAGCATCAAAAGGATGTTTGACATGTGTTTTGTAAGGAACGGTTGCAACTCTAGTTTCTTTTCTGCATATGCATATTCCTCCTGCAAAATGCCAATACTACAAATGTCATATGAGAAGGCGATTAGACAAGCAAGATTATGTTTGTGTAGATAGTAAATGTGACTGAATCTTTTTTTTAAATCCTGTATGAGCCTATATCGTCAATCGCAGTAGTTACATGCGGGTGTCAGATGAAGGTTAAACAAAAAAGATTTCTGCAATATTCTCTGCCTTACTATGACAAGACCTTCACCAAGTAATGAGTAATTATTCGGCGCATGAGGCACTTGAGTAATTATTAAAAATCAGAAACAGCCAGCTGAATGCCTAGGCATGCCGCAGGGGATTAATAACAAGTGCACTGAAAAAAGGAGACATGCTCACCAATGAAAGGAAAAAAAACAGGAAAACTGCACATTCTAAACTAGCATATTAACTGTTGTACAAGGTGCACCATAAGAACCTTTGAAGAAACAGGTCTCGTAGACTAGAAAAATATGACACACATCATTTAATCACCTTCAAAAACATTCGGCATTTTTGCTAGAACGAATTTTCCCCCTCGATTTACAAAGACATTCGGTGAAGCCATGCTGCTTTCACACAGCAAACATTGCCCTTCATGTGATGACGCATGCTCGATGTTGTACATGAAGGGTAAAAAATACTGCTGACAGATAATTTCCTGGCATAACAATAATATGGTTGTCCCTGCAGAAAAAACACCCTCAATTCGGTAATCATTGGCACTGTAATCTTCATGATAGATAGAGCATGTTTTTTCAGCACGCGTGTACTTGGCACTGTGCAATACGATGCCTGTGACACGAGCCTCAAATATTCACTGAAAGTTTCTCCTGCACCATCAGCTTCTCTTATTAGTGCTAAGACATTCTCCTTGAAAACACAGGGAGGCAGAGGAGCCCCTAACGCAAAGGTCTGGCTCTGCTCGGTGCTATTTCCTGAAATTTTAGCCTACTGCATTTTCAAATACGTTGGCAGGGTCACAAGGCGTTTAAGCGACTGCATCACCCCGTGCATTACTATGCGTTCTGTTATCTGTCGAGGCACGCCTTTTGCTGCGGATACTAACTTCGAGACCTCTCCATTGCCTCCTTCAAATGGAAATCTTGAAGTGGCCCACAGTGGTCCCGCCAACCTTACAGATTTCGCTAGGGAAAGAAGCTGATGGACATTGAAGGTCTGAGCGGCTGCACCATACAGTATGGAAAGCTTTTGCACAAACCTCTTTAACAATCTCTCAGCAATAAATGTCTCAAACTCCTGGACAGTTTTCTTGAGCAGCATGAAGACACTTTTGGAAAGCAACATGAAATGCCTGATATATCTTCATGGGCAGAGTGCCATGAGACATGGGATACTGTAATGCGAAAATCACAGCATATCCACGTGGTGAATGATGATGAGTGGGGCGAAGCTCCGGAGGATATCATCGGTAGACCTCGAATCTTCTGTGTAACGCCCCATCAAACGCCATATAAAGAGTGAGAAACACTGTGTGTATAATACAAACATCAGACTGTTATTTTTCTTAATTAGATGATGCTTGGCTTGCGTTGTCCCTTCATTATCACGGCTTTATGGTCTGTAAAATGAAGGGATAGCGGTTCCTGTACAGGTTGCAATTGGAAATTTGAAAATACCAGGTCTATACGCGTCCCTCGGATGGTCGTTGGTTTCATATGATCAAAGGACGTGCACGTGAGAGCATATTTGGCTGCCATATGTTGTATTAACCACTCATTGTTCTTTTCGGTAATATCGACATTCAGGTCACCAACTAACACAAGTGGTCTATTCTTGTACTTGTCATAATTACGCGATGCCGTGTCAATGAGTGTCTTGCTATTCCCACTCGACAAATTGGGTGCAAGGTACATGGTCATGATGATGCATCCATGAAAATCGATGGCAGCATATTCACCGTTGCGGCTCTGTGTCGTTGGTACTAGTTTCAGATCTTGTGCCTTTTCTGTTTGTTTGACGTATACGGCCCACACCACTGCAGGACACTCTGCATCATCGATGCACAGGACTGGAACGTATCGTTTGATATCCGGTCTTTTGGCGTCCCACGTCTCGGTAAGATAGAGAGCGTCCACTGCAGTAAGTATGGGGTCCCGTTCCACATCGTCTACAAGCTTGACATAAAACCAGCTAGGCTTACATGGTAGGCGGAAAAACTACAGAAGGGCAACACAAGTAAAGAAAACATAAGAGAACGGCAATCTTTTGCGAAGACGGTCGACCACTGCAAAGTTAACGGTTATCTCGTGGGTGGGTCTCTGTAGCCTTGTCTTCCAGCGAAAGAAAACGCGCGCCAAGAGGGAGGCTCATGGCGCGTTACTTCTGAAATGTTGTCTGCGGGCGTAGTTGAAAACACGAGACGTAGTGAAGAAGAAAGAACGCCACACAGGCGAACACGCACGAGAGTCTCGCTCGTCAACGTCGTCTTCTTCTACTGCATACCAGAGCGCGCGCTTCGCACAAACTAGAGGTGGCTACTACAAACAAACGAAAAAACGGAGGGTGGACAGACCCGCGGCATAAGGAGCTTCGCCCCTAAAAATCTAGGATTTGCATTCCGATGCCTTCCAAAAGGCCCTTTCCGAAACTAGAGCGCTCCAAGAACGTCAAGTGTTGCTGTCTTCACGTGAGACCTACGTCACACTGTGTTTACATGTCACTTGATACGACCACCTCGATATGAAAACCACAAATGTTTTAGGGAAGTGGCATTCAAAATATACTAAATGCGTTCCCAGCAACCCCAGTAAACTTGTTAGTGTTTCTTGACACCAGTAATTTTATTAGGCGCAATGAATACGAAACTTCTAAAATCTGAGTCAGTACTCCATCACCAATATCTCACATAATCGTTGCTTTACAAGACACCTTTTGATCTCGTACTTTCAAATATGAGCTATGAGTGGTTGTATTCCAGTAAGTACATTTTTATTGAAATACGACTCACACAAACACAAGCCTGCAACTTGCTTACAGAGGCGAGGAAGCATTACTGCTGAATTTTTTGCCACACAATCCGAGAGGTCAGCATCTGGGTTGTCGACTTCAACATCCTCAGGAGCCTCTTGACTACATTCCGAATTATCATGGACCTTGCTGACTGTTACAGGAAATTCATCCTGCAGATTTGGTTCATTTTCGAGTCCAACATTGTCCTCAGTAAGCTCATCTGAACTTACCTACGTAGAAAAAAAGGGAAACAAAATAGAAGTGAGGCGATATTCAGGAGTTATGCATTCTTGTTAGATCATGAAGTGTAAAAGCCACATAGGCACTTTTGTGAAAAAAGCAACAAGCGATATGATGGCGTTAGCTGTCGCCTAGAAGTTGAATCGCACGAGAGTAACAGCTGTTCAAAGCAGCCGGTATGGAGGCAGCAAATATGACACGTGCTCTAACAATTTAGGCATATTTGTTACTTTTTTTGCCATTCGCTCCTTCCGTGTGACAACGAGTATATGTTACTGATGTACTATTCCGGCTTGGTGCTACTGACTGGTTTCTCATAGAAATTCTGGGCAATGAGCGACATATAGATTTCTGCAATTGAGCGATATAGCAAGAAAAATAAGTGATCAGGTCATGTGACCATCCATTTTGTTGCTTGTCACTTTGACATACCAAACAGCTCCAATGGGATTTAGGCTTGAAGCATTCGCAATATGACGAGAGGTATGAAACTGACAATGCTTACAGCAAAGTGGGGCAAGCTTAAGAGATCAGAGATGCTGCAAATACTGGACAAGTATAGAAATCATTCATGGTTATTGCAAGAAAAGCGCAATATTAAATCTTAGCTTCCCCAGTTTAGTCTCATTACCACCATCCTTTTGACAGCAGCACAGCATTTTGAATAACAGGCAAGACTGAATGAAATGGTTTAAACGGGATTTGTAATTGGGATAGATTTCTAGATGTGAAGAGTACACAGTAGCCCAATCTGAAACATACAGGCCAGGAATCTTTCTTCCTGTCTCTGCTTGCACTACCAAGCACTACTTCACTCATTTCTTTGAATCACTGATATTTACTCAATGTAGATGCAATGCACTTTGTATTAGTAGCCTCTTCATAGCACTAATGCGTTAATCTTTGTATGAAGACAGGCAGTAACTCATTTACTTCGTTGAAATGTGTGCCCCATTTCATTTGCTGCGAACTGCAAGTACTGCAAGAACTGCAAGATGCGAAGTATCTTAAGGCGGAGCTCAATCCGGTGGTGGTGGTGGTGGTGTGCGGCGTGACCACCCTTACTGCGCATGCGCATACCTCTCCACACACCTCCTCTCCACTCACCCTCTCCCCTCTCCTCTCCACTTCCCCTCTCCCCTTCTCTTTCCACTTTCCCTCTCTCCTCTCCCTTTCCACTTTCTCTGAAACGCGGGCTAGGCATGCCGAAATTCTCTCCTGCGCAACGCCGCGATGAGCTCGAGCGCATGCGCGTCCCCTCCGCTTCTCTCTCCTCTCCCACGCTGCCCCCCTCTCGCCCGCCTGTCGACAGCGTTCCCCGCTCGCCCTGTGAGAACGGCCAGGCTAGATGGAAGATACGACGCGCGTAGCGTCCCTCTTCGCGTTCCACGACGCGAGGTCGGTAGCATGCCCAACGAACGCCAACGGAACGCGATCGTGCAAGTGCTCCGGCTTCGCATCGCCTCATGGTCCCCTTTAGCGGGAGATGGTGTCATTTTTTTCATTTTCATGTCTCAGAAAGTTCAATAATATAAATCCTCATAAAATCACAAATATGTCTGTCACCTTTGTTTAAAGGATTCAGTAAATTATTTCTACGTAGTTATGAATGCATATAAAGTACACCTACTGACAGCCTCCTAAGCATTATTCAACACGAACCCAAGCACTCCCTTCCCTCTTAAATATACAGGCACGTACCACCCCGACACCACGTTGTTTTAGCAGCCCCCCTCCCCTTCCCCTGTCATTTCGAAATTCTAGGCAAACCAGTGGCACCGCGCGCCGCGCTTCTACATTGATGTGAAACAGTTACAAAGCTATACGAGGACTGCATCGCCAGGCGGTGGAAATCTGTCGTATCAGTCATTTACGGCGAAAGAAGCTGTTGTCTCACATGAGCAAGAACAGAACGGCTCCATGTTGATAACGCCGGGCTCTGACATTTATTTCAAAATATCGCGACTTACCTGTGAAGCATCTAGAGCAGCAGACGATTCTTGCTTCTGGCTCTACACAACCTGTAGGGGAACTTTGACGATGCAGTCAGTTCCCAATAGAACCGAAAGCGCCATTACTGAGGCGGAACCGTCCACTGAGGCGGGTCCATGGGCGCATGGGGGCCCGGGGCCGTCACTTCAACAGCTGCGCTGTTGTGGAAGAGCTACGATCATGTGTAAGTCACGCCGTCGTACACAGGCGGTTGTTAGACACCTACGCTGAGCAGCTTCCCCTTATAAGAGTGTGTGGCACGTGGCATACTATGCTTAAGCTGTAACACTAAGCTTGAAGCTTAGTGGGGATGTATTTGTTTTCGTTTAAATGTTACATTTTGCAAAAAAGTAAAGAAAAAGCTTCGGTGGCGAAGGCGGTTTGCACGCAGAGCGCCATCTCATGGTGTTGAACGTGATTGGTTCGAACCGCGCATTTGTAGCTTTTTTTTGTGAAGAGTTCTCGTTTCTTGTTTCGAAACATTGCGCCAAGATTAGCATGACTTCTCTGAAGGAACCGTAAATCTTTTTTTAAGAAATAAAGCGGAAGCTGCAGCAGTACAA
>NC_051181.1:49048520-49051020 GCF_013339695.2 Rhipicephalus sanguineus
TTCCTCATTATTCTGTGTAGGTTCACCTTGGCAAGGGGGTGTTCATCTCAGAGGAGAAATGGGCGTGGCTGCTTTCGCGGCCTAAAGACTCTTTGTTTTGCAAGGAGGCAACGAAGCTTCTGTGGGGTGTGAGTGCCCTGCGAAACCGGAGTTTGACGGGAGCGCCTTGTCGGCGCTTCGCTCGGCAAGAGGAGCCGGCGCCATCGAAGAGGGCACTCACACCACTGAAATTGCAGGCAGTGGCAAGTGAGTATTTCATGCTTCATTAATTTCGCTTAATGTAATGACATTCATTTTTACCATACATGTGAACTTATGAGTGCTTAAAATTCCTTCACATTCCTGCTCAATATTCCACAGATGCCTTCAACAAGTACGTGGCTAAAAAGCCCAATGAAGTGCCGGGACCTGATCGGTTAAAGAAGATGACTCGTTTCATTGCAGAGATGCTGAACGATCTAAATAAATAATCAGTAACCAAATATTCTTGCCTGATCGTTTTTCTTCAAGTATATATGTAAGTGCAACAGTGAATTCTTACATCCTTATAATTACACTGCTGCGAGATATCTTTACAGCTTGAATTGCTGTATATATTTGCTTTTATTACACGCTTCATAAACTGGCATGTCGTTATCAATATGTTCCTCTGCTGCACGTCATTTGTGACCCGGCCAAATCGCTGATTCGGCCCATATTACCCATATCACCTGTAACACCCATATAATCAACCTACCTGTATCACCTATACGACCTATATCACCTATACAATCTATATCACCTATAAACCTGTATCACCTATAAACCTGTATCACCTATAAAGCCGTATCCCCTATAAAGCCGTATCCCCTATACGACCTGTATCCAATAACATCGTATGTATGGGGTCCTGTATATATGGGAATTTTCAGTAGGGGTGCCTCATTCTGCCCTCTGCGACAACAATTTTGGGTGGCCCTGCGCCCGACGCGATCCGAGAAACACCTTCAACGACTTCATAGCATACACAGTTAGCGTTTTTTTTTTGTTGTTTTTTTTCCTCGCCTCGTTTTCTGACTTCGTCGGTGTCCTCTGTCCTTTTTTTTTTGTAATCTATCTCCCCCACTCTCTGAAATGTCCTTGAAGGCGAGAGCGACGCGGCAAGAAGCAAGACCGAACCTCGACGTCAGTTTTAACTCATCCCCCGAGAAAGGGAGGTCCCCTCCCGAAACTGCCCTACTGAAAATTCCCTATATATACAGGACCCATACATATGATGTTATTGGATACAGGTCGTATAGGGGATACGGCTTTATAGGTGATACAGGTGTATAGGTGATACAGGTATACAGGTTTATAGGTGATACAGGTTTATAGGTGATATAGGTTGTATAGGTGATATAGGTCGTATAGGTGATACAGGTAGGTTGATTATATGGGTGTTACAGGTGATATGGGTAACATGGGCCGAATCAGCGATTTGGGTCACAAATGACGTGCAGCAAAGGAACATATTGATAAAGACATGCCAGTTAATGAAGCGTGTAATAAAAGCAAATATATGCAGCAATTCAAGCTGTAATGATATCTCGCAGCAGTCTAATTATAAGAATGTAAGAATTCACTGTTGCACTTACATATATACTTGAAGAAAAACGATCAGGCAAGAATATTTGGTAATTGATTATTTATTTAAATCTTTAAGTATCTCCGCAATAAAACGGCACCATACACGCACATGCACAGTGATGCAGATGCTGTGATTTCTTCATTGTGTAAGCTCCAGCGGACCTTCGGTGTTCTGTAAAGTGTTCAAGTCAAAATGGAAAACACAGATCTGTTAACATCTATATTTATTTTTACGAAAACTGCAATAGGGACGAATGCCATCATTAGTTGGCGTAGCGCCTGTTTCCGAATAACCAGGGCAAGGCCTGCCTGTAAGAAATACAAAAAAAGAGAGAAAATCCTGTCATAAAAAATAAAATAGCTAGAAGAGGACGGTTTAATAATGTAAACCGCAATAGTTACGTAGTTGCATACTGATACAACATCCAACGCACAATACTTTTTTTCAGTTTTCATGACTTGCGAGTAGAACGTACGAAGGCAGTGAAAATGATAAACTTACCTTCAAAGATAATCAACAGAGGCGCGTTGTTTGGAGATCCAGCAAATACAGAAAATGTTGATGGCACATCATGGTGACGTTATCTGTGTCTGAAGCTTTGCAGAAGGGAAGCTGCGATGGAGTCTTGCATGTAGGCTGAGGTGTCCATTTTTCCGCAGGAAAGTTGCGATGCTGGGTCTGGTGAACAACCGTTCCGACGAAACAAACTTCCATGCACGGCCACAATTGCAGCACATGAGCGAAGTATGTTCTTCACTCTTTCGCTGATAGCCTGTGCACATCGCGGTACTCGATGTCCACGAAATCAGAGCAAGAGAGATCGCAAGTGACGAACACGTCCGCACTCGTGACGCTGGTGAGCAATTCTGAAGAAAGTGCGGCGCGGAGGGA
>NC_051181.1:49056020-49067424 GCF_013339695.2 Rhipicephalus sanguineus
TGTTCTTCAAAATTTTATAGGCAAGGTACGGAATGTATCCCTGTTCTATATTGCGACAGGCACCCCTTGAGTCGGTGATGATGACCCTTGAGTCCTGATCTGCGGCGGCTAGTGTGATGGCGATCTCCTCCGCGTGCGCAATGTTATGTGCACGGAAGGTGAGTCCATTTACAGCAGTGTTTTGGTGGATGACCGCAGCCGTGTACTAACACCCGTGGTGCGGGCCGGAGGCGTCCACGTAGAATACTCCGAATTTGTGGCCGTACTGTCGAGCCATGGCTTCCGCCCGCGCGAGGCGTCGGCCACTCTGGTCGTCTCGGGTCATGTTAGCCGGAAGAGGGCGCACGTGCAGGGAGTATCGCCAAATTTCTGGAATCTGTACGCGCTCTTCCGTATGTATTGAATGATTGATGTGTAGTTGGGCAAGGAGGCGGCGACCCGACGGTGTTTTGGAGAGTCTAGTATATTGGTTAGTCAAGTGCGCCTCGGAGCTCCTTGAAGGTGTTCACCATTCCCAGGCCCTGAAGGCGCTGGTTAGAGGTTCTGACAGGAAGGTCGAGGGCGCGCTTGTAGATTTTGCGGAGAATGGCTTCGAGTGCATTCTCGTCGAATTTGCGTAGGTGGAGGTATGGAGCCGAGTACAGGACTCGGCTGGTTACGAATGCATGCGCCAACTGCAAGGCGTCTTTCCATCGTAACCCCCCGCGCTTGTTGGAAACCTGGTCGACCATCCGGCCCACCTGGTCCCCCACCTTACGCAATTTGGCCAATGTTGTGTCTGTTCTGCGATTTGTATGTATAAAGAACCCCAGTAGTCTAATCTCGTCGCGTTCGGTTATGGGTCCGCTGTCAAGGGAGAGGTCAATTTTTGTGGTGCACTTTCGCGATGGGCGTATGTGCACGAATTCTGATTTGGACTGGGATCACTGAATGCCGCAGCGACGGGCATAGTCATCCACGATGTCCGGCGCTTGCTGCAGGCTTGCCTCCATGTCTCCTACCGAGCCGTGTGACGCCCATATGGTGATGTCGTCGGCATAGTGCGCATTCTGTATGCCATCGACTTTCGCCAGCTGAGCGGGGAGTCTCATCATTGCCAGATTGAATAGGAGGGGCGAGAGGACCACTCCCTGCGGTGTCCCTCTCGTGCCTAATCGGTAAGGGCCATGTTCAGCGTCCTGAATCCGATCGTATGATTGTCGGTCAGTGAGGAATCGTTTAATATAGTTGAAGGTGTTGTGGCCGCAATCCACCTGTGAGAGCTGCGTTAGAATAATTTCGTGGGTCACGTTATCAAAGGCCCCCTTCAGATCCAAAGCGAGCACAACTTTGTCATTCAGGGGATACTCGACTGGATCGAGGATCTCATGATCGAGTTGAAGCAAGACATCCTGCGCGGACCGGTGTGGGCGGATCCCGAACATGGTGTCTGCAAATGCATTTTTGGTCTCCAGGAACGCGGACAACCTGTCGCGCACCATCGTCTCCATTAATTTTCCCACACAAGAAGTAAGAGACATGGGGCGGAGGTTGTCCGTGTTAATGGCTTTGCCCGCTTTGGGCATGAAGATGACCAGGGCGGTCTTCCACTCAATTGGTAGGGTTGTTTCCCCGATCCAAATGGAGTTGATGTAGGCGAGGAGCATGGTGTAGGCCGAGTCAGGAAATTGCCAAGTAATCCCGTCCTGGTGCCGTACCTCGCCTCATTTTTGCTAGGGCCGCCTTCAGGTCGTGTAACTGGAACAGTTGATCCAGCTCCACGTTCTCGGTACCTGCATACGAGTACGCCGGCCCTCGCGAGTCTTGCTGTGTGCATAGATGTTGGTCTCGGAGTTTACATGCCAATTTAGCGGTGTCTCCATCGAAGCTGTGAAACGCTCGTTGCAGATGCTTTTGTGTCTCTGTTCGAGTTTGGGTCGGATCAATTAAGGCGCGGAAGAGGCGCCAGGTACTCCGGCTGGACATTTGTCGAGCGCCGTGTTGCAACGGTCCACCCAGTTAGAGTCAGCGAGCTGGGACGCGTACTCTGCTGCTCGCCGGGTGAGTTCAGCGATGCGAATTTTGAGCTGTCGATTGTGTTTTTGCCGGCGCCATCGGCGGACGAGGCTGCGCCGGACCGCCCAGAGGTGAAGGAGGTGGTTATCCACCGCCGGAGTCACCTCCGAGAGTTTAATCTGTGTTTATGTGGAGCGAAGAGTGGAAACCAGTTGCTGGGACCAAGGCCGCGTCTGGCGTATTTTCCAGCGAAAGCTGTTATGAGATCACAAGGGCCGTTTTTGGCGCCGTAGTCGCCGCCGCCACCGCCGCCGCCGCCACCGGTGTCCGTAACCATTATTTCTCGAAATAAGGAAAAAAAAACGAAATAAGAAAAACATCTTCAGGATGGAACGAGGTTCAAACCTCGGCCCTCTACGTGGGAGCCCTCTGTCCTACCTCAGTGCGATGCCGGTGCTTGAAACTGCTCTGCAAAAACACCCTATACCGGCTTCATGTAGGGAAGGAACCACATTCACATATGTAATGTAGCGTGGTAGAAGAGTAAAACAGCAACCAAGCGTCACACAACGCGAATTCTGTAACCAGGCGTTACACAATGCGAATTGCGCAACGAGTAGGTTGTTTGATGCTTCCAACCCGTTACAAAGGGCTCTGCCATAATTCTGCCTCGTCATCAGCCACAGCATCAACAAAGTGCACATAATGCCATACAGGTGTTTAGCAGGTGCCGAAACAGGTGTTTAGCAGGTGACGAAGAATTGCATAGTGGCTGCTTCTCTACTTCACAAAAATTATAATTTATAGCGTGGAGGGTTCCTCGCAAGTGCACTTCTATTGGTTGCCAAGGAAGCCCATAGGGCACCCATGATCCACTTCCTGAGGCTCTCAATAATGTTAATTCCCTCTCTCTATCTCTTTCTCACGTTAGCGTATGTTATAAAGCGTGGTGGGAGAGTGACATAACGACTGGGCGTCACACAATGCGAATTATGTAACTGGTGGGTCCTTTAAAGCTTCCAACCCATTACAGAAGCTCAGTCGTAGTTCTTCATCGTGATCAACCATCGCATCAAGAAACTGCTCATAATGCCTTACAGATGGTACCTCACTTCTCCGCAGAATGACGAGTAATGTCGTGGTGGGTGCTTCCCAACTTCACAAAAATTGTGATTTCTGGCGTAGTGGATACGTTGCTAGTGTATTGTGTTATTAGCCACAAGAGAGTTTATAACGGGCTCTAGAAATGCCGCTCTTCGAGCTTTCGATGTGACTGTGCTGCGCTTTTCGCGCAGGCCTAGCATTTTTTTTCCCGTTTCCACCAGAGCGGGAATTGAGACACCGTTTCTGGCGGGTCTGGCGTATACGACCGGTTTTCTGGTGTGACCAGGTTGGCGTGTTTTGGTGCGACCCGGACTGGCGTGATTTGGCAAGAACCAGGCTGGTGCGTTTTTTCACGACAGGTCCAAGTGTAATCCGCCTTTTTATGTCCTAAACGCATTGTGAATGAAAACATGCATTTTACACGGCCGCGGGCAAAAACACAAGGCTTACACAGTAATATGGAAATAAAAATGACTTCTCTGTTTATTTTTTCTGCCCTCGCCTCAACTTCGATGTCTTCTGGGACAGCCAAAAGCCTGGTGTTCTGGGCGGCCTGTTTTGCCTCCTCTTCCGAAAAGCTTTGGGCAGCACTGTAGTGCTTGGAAGAGTCTATAAGAAGGGTTCATTACAGGATTTCTCTAATTTGACGATTTAAGTTCACTATGGTTATTGCAGATTTGTGCTCTGCCTTTTTAGGCGAAGGAACATTACGGAACACAGATCCATTTTCGCTCATTGAGAAATGCCAATCAATGAACTACGGTAGTTGAATAAGACCCACTAAGGTAGCACTAGCAGTAAATATACGTATTCTACGTGCTCTTCAGCACGTAGCAAACGAACTGAGGGGCTACTTTTTAAACGTAGGACTAATATTGCAACAAACCTCCGCCATGACTCCTTACAAAGCTGGAATGCTCAGATTTAATGAATTTATTGAACTTCGGGAAGGCTCGCACGTCACGAAACAACAATGGCTGGAATGTCAGTGCCATGGCGGATAATACCACAGTTGAGGTTTTCCTTCCCCAAAAAACTCTAGACAAAGAAGAACATGGAACATTTACCACCAAGATTTTCACTATATCATATTATTTTAATATGCGGATACTTGCAAAAGCAAGTAGATAACCTTCACGGATTCGCACAAGCATACGGAGACAAGGAAGAGATACACAATGACGAGCGCAGTCTAACAACTGGTTGATTTTTTCGAAAAACTTCACTTCACCACCCTGCGACCTGCGCGATCTGGCAAAAAAAAAAAACTCATCAAAAGCACACATGGCAGAGCTCGCGTTCACATGCCGTACAGATGACAACAGCAAAATTGCTTTCTCAAGGAAAGCAACAGAAAGGTGGCTAACACATTTTTCATTCTGCATGTCAATGTAAAAGGCCTCCACTATGTTCCTCGAAGTTTGATTGCGATGCCTGTATTCAATGATGGTGCTACTAAAACAAGGCATGCATGCGGATTAATTGCAATGCAAAGCTAAACGTGCGTTAGGGCGACCTTTCAGACTCGACATATGTGTTTATACGTAGCCTCGTGTTTATACGTCTGCCAGTCTACCCTCCGTACACATGACCGCACGTAAAAGGAAAATTGTACACTACATTGTTTGCATATTTAACACTACAGTAGTCTACCTGTACACCTTTCAGTTTCTCACATTTCTGGTAAACCAAAGCACACACACCTACAGTTTTGTTCTTAGCCAAAAGCATCACCTTAACTTCGTAATTTCCAGCCCGTCTACATAAAGTTTGTTAAATGTCTACCAAGAAGCATCAGTTTGTCAAATGTGTAAACAATGTTGTATGCAATATTATCTTGACGTGTGGTCATGTGTACGCAGGGCAGACTGGCAGATGCATAAACGCGAGGCTAAGAGAACATATGTCAAGTCTGAAAGGTCGCCCGAGCACACATTAGCGCTGCATTGCAATGAGTGCGCATGCACGCCTTGTTTTAGTAGCACCGTCATTGAATACAGACATCGCAATCAAACTTCGAGGAATGTAGTGGAGACCTTTTACAGTGACAAGCAGAAAGAAAAATGTGTTAGCCACCTTTCTGTTGCTTTGCCTCAAGAAGAAATTTTGCTGTTGTCATCTGTATGGCATGTGATCACGAGCTGTGCCATGTGTGCTTTGACGAGTTTTTTTTTTTTTTTTTGGCCGGATCGCGCAGATCGGAGGGTTGTCAAGTAAAGGATTTCGAAAAAATAGACAAGTTGTTAGACTGCGCTCGTCATTGGCGCAAATCCGTGAAGATGAATATGTTCCAACTACACCTACTTGCAGTATTGCTTGAAGTAGACAAGCATTTCAGCATTTCAACCATTAGGCATGCACATTCTGTGGCTGGAAATATAACTTGCAGCTGTGCTCAGAAATGGGGTACTGAAGTCGCCGAACTGGTATCACGTTATAAAACGGCATGCATGCATGGCAGAAAACATGCACGCTAATGAAATGCGCAAGCGTTCTCTCTGACCTATCTATGCTTCCACGTTGTGTGGGGACAATGGCTGCTGTGCAGCCTTCTGGCCGCCTTCTGCTGCAAAGCGGTTTGTTCCCGTGAACCTCCTATGCGCGCCGGCATCTGTCCACCATATTGCGATGGTGCACCGCTGAGCCAAATGGAAGTCCTTTTTTGAGGCGGCCCTTGAGAGCATCCCACCGTTAGGCAGGTCAACCTGCACAGATACAAATGAAAAATTATTTCTTTGGCAAACGACGCTGTTTAATTCATCCTAATGACAATAACGACGAGCTAAATTTCAATAGTCTGAACTGCACATTGAACTGAAACACATACAGAGAACTCAGTTGATACATTTTTGAAGGAACTGAACTAAGCAATAGATTTAAGAGCTGGGAAATGAAAGAGCGGAAAACAGGAAAAACTTTTAAAAATTAATTAGTGCGGGACTGCACAGAATTTCATTTGAAGCCTTATGCTTAAAAAACCTGTGCGTTTCTGGAGGATTCACTGCTTGCAGATAAGCATGAAACGCTTTTCGAGCACCTTCAGTATCATATCCCCTAAAAAATTTGTCACCATGGCCGGAGCCTCACAAGCGACCACTTTTACCAATACCTTCGTGAGATTGTCCCCAGATGTGTTAATATTGCTGCGCGATAACATAGCACTATTTGCACAGTGTCGGACTGCCGCGGCTGGTAGTGTGCCAAGTGCAAGCTTGAAAACAATATCCTTTGAAACTACCTCTATGTCAACATGGAAGTAGTAAATGCAATAACAGTGCAGCATTAGCCACATTATTATTATTTAGAAAAGCCAGAGCAAAAAGACAGCGGACTCCTTCGACAAATAATGATGAGTCCACATGCGACAGTAGTTGGTAAGTATTCATTCTAAAAAGACAGAACAGTTCAAATTGCAATGCTTAACAGTTACTTCCACGTAGACCCCACGCGTGCCAGATTGATAGGTTCGCCTGTTGCATGAGCATGCGCAGATATGTTTGTCGTTGCCTTCTTTCTTTTGCCGCTGCGCGCTGCCTCAGTTGTTAGTCGGCGTTTGTGGCTGTGGTCCTTGACTTCTTTCTTGTGTCCGTCTTTGCACGCCCTGTCTTTTTAGAATGAATTATTATTTGTTCTCCTAAATCGTATAATTTTCTAAGTTTCACTTGCATTAGCCACATAGTTATTTATTCCCCTAAATCGTATAATTTCTTAAGTTTCACTTGCATATTCTCCCAGGTTTCAGCTCTATTATAACTGACCAGTTAATAATGCCTTGCGAGGTACACCTTATAGTTTATCACACTGCACATTTCAGTGTTTGGTGAACACTGAATGCAACATACATATTAGTCAACAGTCTAAAATTAGCAGTCCCATTACGTATATATATTCTCAGATTTTTGTGCTTCAAGTGCTGTGAGAAAATTATTTCAAAATGGCTTGTGCAATTGAAAGTTGTCAAATAGTACATAAATGATAAAACTGCAATGTGATGCACTCAGTATCGTTAAAGGCCTCGCCATTTCTTAGCCAGCTTTTAAACAGGAAAAAAATGCTTTTCTTTTGCTAAGAAGTGAGAAAGGCTCTCAGAATTGCTATCTATAAAAGTAATTGGGAAAGAGTTAAAGTTTGAAAACACAAGTACAGCTTTCATAATTGGCAAAATACACGAAAGAAACATGATGGATTGTGTTCACTGGCCCAGCAAGGGATTTACAGGGGTTGCTTGGAGGTTCGAAGGCCACCACCTGAAAATTTTTGATGCCTGTTGTATGTACTGACTGCACGTCTTCAAAATTGAGCAATGACCGCCTACGAATGCGTAAATAGTTAATCTCTTGTGGCAAACAGTAGCTTCATTCTTATTCGGTACCCATTGCCGGCATGCATTCACAAAGAGTAATCACCATAATGAGTGTGTCAATAGCAACAATGCGGTTTGTCTGCATCGGTTGCGTCGAGCAGTAATTTCATTTCGACTCCTTGTAACGTTCACGCTATGTCACAAGCGTGGCAAGAAGCTGCTGTGGATTAAGAAATATTTCAGGGTGCCGTGCTGCAGCTGCACTTTGAATGTGCCCTCACACACCAATGCCCTTATTCCAGCAAGTGCTGATCAGTTACCGAATGAGTATCAAAGCCTCCGCACAGATTTTAAGCTACAATTCAGCATTGTATCGCTTCATGACCACGGTGAATGATGACTACAGTGGCAACACAATCTAGCTTGTGTTGACCCAGATCGCCGCACGCACTGTGAATGCAGTAGCTCACATGATGTTCCTTTTGAATAGAAAGATAAGCCATCCTCGAAAAGTAAGTTCAGCTTCTGAAAGCTGAAGTATACCTTTCGGTAAAGGCTGGGCACAGATTATCAGCATAACTCACGCAGCACTAGCTAGCAAAGGTAACTACCAGCACCTCCTACAATTTTTTTTGCATTGTTGTCGCTCTTGCCACAGCAGCATTATTTTTTAGGGTTTTGTCGAGACAACGTGATTATCAGGCCACATGCAGACTGACTGTGCAAGAACTGGCAATTAACATACTCTGCACCCACACATTCATTGTTGCTTGGTTAGGTAAGCTGAAACTCTTGGCACAAGACTAGTTATTGCAAGAGAAACAAGACGCAAAGACATCTTATGTCTTCGCACGCAGCTATTTACCGACTAGCTCAAGTCCACACCTTGTTACTAGCTCAAAGAAAACAAGCAACAGCGCGAACCACAAGACAAAAGCATAGATATGGACTTAGCACTGACATACTTGCACTGTAAACGTAGTCCGAACAGAACAGCGCTTAGTTCATCTCTGTCCTGTCATCCTGTGGTTCATGCTGTTTCTCATTTCTTATGGACATGTACAGACTGGCCCAAATAAGCACCCTTGTTACTAGTTATTGTCATGATAGGCTACGCACCTATAATACTCCTTGTGGATCCTTGATTATCTTAGCTGTTCATCCTTGCTGAACGAACACTCCAACATGTCAGCATCAGAGGCAGAAAGCAGTGTGACTGCTAAGGCTGCAGGACCAGAAGAGGCAGCACATTTAGTTGGTGTGGCTGCAGGATATGACGTGGCAGCAGACTCAGTGCAGGCGCAGTTGTTGCTGTCGTAGCAACACTGTGCTGAACCTGTTCATGGAGCAAAATCAACAAATGCTAAACTGTTAGAATTCAGGCTCCACCGTTTAGTAAGTTAGAAAAGTTATTATTGTACCTGTAAATGTAAGAGCGCAAAGAAAATATTTTGCAACGTCAGCAACTGTTCAGAAAATAATGATGCCAATGTTTGCTCAGTGTTGCACCTATGTTCCAAACATTTGTTTAGATTCTGTAGGTGCCGTGGATACACGTGCTTTTGCTAGACTGAGGCAAGTGAGATTAAAAAAAAGCACGACAGTGAGCTTTGAATGATTTCAACCACTTCTACATCAAATTTATATTCAATAACTTTGCACTGTGCCGCATACTGTTAAAGATGACCACTTTGGCAGAGACATTACAGCATAGACCGCTTGTGACATAAGTGGTCGGAGCAGCAAATATGCACATCATTAGTGGTACTGAACTGTAACCAAAACAAAATTTTACCACAGCTGCACACACGCACTACTTCAAGACCAAGCTGCTGCATTACTGTGAAAGCATGCAATAGGATAGGATGTCTGCACCCATTTAGTTACTGTTCGAGGACCCGTGGCACCTACAAATGAACACAGAAAAAACATAGTGCTGTTATGATACAGGAAGACCACTGAATGAATTTTTCACAGCTGCTCAATAGACCGTTTCAAGCAATCCCAGAATGCCTCGCAGGCACTATGGGAAATGTGTGCAAGCGTTGAGCAAGTCGGCTGTTTGGTTGCCCGCTGCTCATTGGCGCCGTGGGAGCATGACTTGAAAAGAACGTACAACCGCATTCTTAAATCATAAATACTGCATATATCCAAACAACCCTGCATGTATCTCTACACATGAAATGTGAAAGGAAAACACAGTCAGCGTAGGTATTACCATGTGGATGCATATCAGATGTAGCAGTTTAGCGGCATAATACGAGAGTACGGCACGATGGTATTGGCATGCGTTATTGTGTTGTATACGACGTGCTATCATGAGCAGCATGTGCCGGAACACTGAATTCACATTTATTCAACGATTACTTTTTATGTACTGATATGAACGTGACGTATTGAATTGCAAGAGATACCTTTCCACTGGAGCATTTGTGTGTATGAACACTCTTGTGCTTGCCAATTGCGCTTAGCCACTATGACCTTTAAAAGCAATAGACCTTTTTCAAGCACACGAGCGCCACCAACGGACGCGCAAGCGCTTATGGGAAAGTGTGAAAGTGTGTACGCCGCAGCAGCCGCCGCGATGAGCGCACGGGCCTCTGTAGCTTTCTTTGCGCCATGCCAGGACTTCGACACAGTGAATTTGGTAAGGTGCAATATGTTACTCCGCAATTCAATCACGAACTTCAGTGTTTAGTTGCGACGGCCTCCTGACGATTTCCATCTGTCCCACTGTTGGACCAGCTGAGCGGCTCAAAAGCGTCACCTAGCTTTTATTTATTTTTTTTTGGCGCCAGTGCGCCTTACGGCATAAATGAAAAAAAAAATACAACTCGGTTGCCCATGAAGTGCAGAGCGGTCTATGATTCACAGATGCATTTGTAATCAACGTCCATCGACGCTGTAGATGAGTACAGTGTGAGGTTCTGATATTTAAAGAGTGCACTAGAAAGTGTAGTCGGCATTTGGGGAAATGAGATACATTCACTGCGTAGCTCGCACCATATTGTAACGAACGTTAAGTGCCTACTAGCCTTCGTTGGTACTATAACTACAGGTTGGAATAATACTTAGAGCGAAAAAAGAAAGCAGTACACACCTCCAATCTCATTTGGTGAAGGCTCTAATGATGGGAATACTGTTCATCCCACTGGAAGGCTCGTAGAGGCCGTGTCATCCAGAAACGCCTCCTCAGCAGTCTCCTTTTCAACGAAGTGGCAAGTGGCCTGCATGGGTATTCAGAAAATGGCTTAGCTCTGCTCCCACACAGTTTCTGCAAAGCAACCTAAGTAATTTATTAGGATTTTCCTTATTTTATATCTGTTTACTATCTCACCCTACCAACAATGCTTAAAAACACTTGGAGAACGCTTGACCATCGCCTTCAAGTCTTGGACGCCACAGCGTACTTGGGCAGTGTTTGCATCGCGCTCTCGTTCCCTAACCAGGATTCGCTTCTTGGCGGACATCTCAACCATGCCACTTTCAATGAACTCTGAAATTAATATGAGGTTTCAGTAGTCAAATGTGAGTACTTTAAAAATCATTCAGCATGGCAACAATACAGCCTCAAAGTGGCATGGCACCTGCTGTGAAAGCCCTAAAATCTCTTTCTCAACTGGGATGCGCCACTGTGATCTTAATGTTTCGGAAAATTTGGCAGTGGTGACAGCATCTGAAAATTAGGTGTGCGTGATCAGTGACACAAAAGCACATGAAGGGGGGTGGTGTCAAGACATGGAGAAGCTTGCCACTTGATCTGGCAACACTTCCCTATAGACGAAAACTGCTAATTAAAAAATGCTTAAAAGTTTGTATTTACATGACATATTGTGGAGTGGCACAGGTTTTCCTTATTTTTGCCATTCTTGGCTGGCACCATCCACATGGTCCAGATACAGAAGACAAAACATCACTCCATGCTTTCCCATTCATGGCGCACAAATGTGACTGATTTTGAAGAAGAGTAATCCTGTTGTGCAGGACATGAAAGCATCAAGT
>NC_051181.1:49067524-49090117 GCF_013339695.2 Rhipicephalus sanguineus
GGCTATGAGGCTAATGACATCTTTTTTTTCTCTTCCTATCTTCTTCTCTTTCTTTTTGCTTGGTGCTTACATGCGCTTACGCGCTTTTTGCTTACACGCGCTGCTTCAGATGACTCATCCACATGGTTGGTGACAAGTTCATGATCTCTGGGGTTGTTTATTGGGCACAAGTGGCACAACCACACGTGGTGTTTTCAATTTTTTTTCATGTGCATTCAGCTAAACCTTTGAAACATCTTCTAGTGTGTGCACCAGCATTATTGTGACCACCAGGCTCTAAATTGTTGTTGGTACAAGTGAAATATTCTTGAATGAAGGTGCCACAAACTTTTTGTTTTTCAAAATATAGGTCATGGCATCTTGTTGGAATTTGTTCATATACTAATGATCTCATGTAGATCAGCGAACAAATGAGAAAAGGCATCTGCATTTTTGAGGTGACAGCCTGCACTACGAAAAAACCCAGTTATAATATTGCATTTCAATCCAATGAGCAAGCTTTCTGTTTAGTTCTAAATGCTCAGCTATAAGTTGGGCTGATGACCTGTAAGCAGTTTAAAATGTCCTCATCAAGGTATGAATGAAAATACTGCATTAAAACTGCTGGACCCTATTTTTAATCGTAGTATAAAAAATTTGATGGGGGCGCTTAAAGTGTGAGAATACCTATAACTTGTAGCTGCTGATTTGGAGAACAGCAAGTGTCTCTTTGGTATATCACGGCTGCAGTATCGCTGCTCGACACATCAGTATTTATCTCAAATGGCAGGTGGAAATCTCGCAATGCAAGCACTGGATCCGACTATCTTTTATATACGAGCTCCTGGCCATCATGTATTCATCTGCCAGAGAGAAGGATTGCAGTTTCTGGAGAGTTCAATCAAACACCTTTATGTCTTAACAAATCTTTGATAAAGGCTCTGAAGTAGCCAGCGAGTCCCAGAAAAAATCCCAGCATTTCGGATCATGCTGCTCGGTAATCTTTGATGCTCTTTGCACTGACCCTTGGTGACTGCTCTCTGTGGCACCACTCAACAGTCGACCTGCACCACGAAGCACTCACCAAAGAGTGTTCAGGTGCTCATAGTGTTCTCATTCTGACCTCAGGTACATGTTGTAAAATGGCCTAAGATATGGCTTCAAACTAATTAGTATCCTTTAAAACTTCTGACATGTTGTAGGGCTTGCATTTCACAGTTGTATCTCACAGTTGAAACGGCACTTTGAACTTGGATGTAGCCTTAGGATAACCTCTGATGCAGTGGAGCTCTGAATAGATTTTCAGATGTCGCCTGCTGTTTTGGGTTTTTGGAGAGTTTCACTAAGTAGGGAGAATGATGTTAAGTGACAGCCATTAGGGGTGGCTATTTGGCTATCCCACTAGAGTTCTTGCATTACTGGGACAAACCTCATACCCACATGCACTGTCTGGAATGCTTTTTACATGTTTCAAGTCTGGAACATTTGTGATGTCCACAATGGTGATAGCAGACTGTCAATCAACATGTCGACCTGTTTTCCATTTACCTGCGCCAAGTTGGTTTGCTCTACAATAAATATTTTCTTCCTTGCTTGCAAGAAGCTGTGGTCAGAAGTCTGTTGAGCTTCATTCTTGCTTTCCTCCTGAAATTTGTATTTGTATTTGGTGAAGCCAATCGAACTTGGAACTTCTTACTGGCACGCTTACAATGTATTAGTGCTGCTTTGAGGATATTCATTCCACTATCACCAATGCTCTCTGGTAGCCCAGCATTACAAAATAGACCTTTCATATTTTGTTGAAATTCATTTGGAGTGTTTGGTGTTCGAAGCTGAAGTTGGCGCCTCATGTCTTCACAAAGCCCCAGCATAAGATGTGACACCTATGAAGCCTGAGCTAGGGCAGACTCGACTACATGACGTAGCCTTCACTTCTCAAAAGAATACTAGAGAACGTTGCCCGAGCTGTAGCTGTTGGATAAAAGCTTTGTCCTAGCTTTGACGCTTGCTCTCACCACAGGAAATCAGAAAGCTCTGTTTCCACTCATTCCATGACCGTTGAGCTTTTGCCAGATTGCAGCAAGCTCGTACTGAATCTCCATGCTTCCTCACAAATGAGAGTTGCATGTTCATAACTTCAGTCTTTGTCATCCCGCCAGTCATTCTTCTCAAAGGCGTACTCACAGAATTCAAGCCATTCCTTGTCGGTTCACATTGGCACAAATTTGTACATATCATGAAGAACAAATTGTGCAGGTGCCCTGCAGGTTAACTAGACATCAACCTGCTGTAAGAGCTTCAATATTTGCTGCTGATGCTCGCTTTATTTTGTTGCAAAGTCTTTATGTCATGCATCAGTGCATTTGCATTTTGACAGGTTGCATCTATTGTCTGGAAGATATGATTTGCAGAATTAGGATCGTGAAACTTGCAAAAAGGCATGGGACATATCTGTGTTGTATTGAGCACTACACACAAAAATCTTGAAAGCCGGGCCAGAGTATGACTTCAGGGAGTCAAGCTTGCAGATGTGAGATTGGAGCAGGATCAATGCTTACCCGAATTGGATCACTCTTCATCACGTTTGACGTGTATATATGTATTGCCCCCTTAGTCGATTGTTTATTTTGTGTTTTCTTTTTCAGTTTGAAGTGTATATATGTATTGCACCCTTACTCAATGCCCCTCATGGGGCCTGTAAGGTACTTTGAAATAAATAAATAAATAAATAAACGTGTGTACTGGGAAACCTTCACTTGCTTTCCAACATCCTCGAAGTGTGCTGTAGTGTCGGCGCACATTGTCCGCAGTAAATTTAAGTGCTGCAGTCACTGTTTCTTTCCCTCTATTCGTCGCAGTGGTGTAAATCCAGAAAAATAACAAGGGGGACACACACATCTTGCTATGGCGGCCTACTTTTATTGTGATTTATATAAAAATTAAAATCATGCATTGAAATAAAATTAAAAAATGAGCATATAGTTGCATTGTTCTATTGAGTCTTTTCCGAAAGCCGTCAAGTGGTAGTTGAGATTTCAAGTCTCACAGAGCTGAGGGGTATTGAACACAGGCCTACACGTGACAAAATAAACAGGCATTAACAAAAAGAAAAGTTGATTGCACTACACTTAACTATCAAGCAATTCAAATATATGGTGTTTGAAAGATAAATCTCGAGGGGGGACACATGCAAGGGGTGTCCGCCAGCCTGAACACAAGGGGGGTCAGACCCCCTGACCCCCCCCCGTGATTTGCATCAGTGATTCCTCGCTCTGGATATCCTTCCTCACTTCATCGCTTTTAATTAGGTTACGAAGGTTATAGCACATATTTCAACAATTACACATTGATCATACAGAACACAAGGCACAATATATCAAAATGTGTAAACAATAAATCATTAGAATAATATAGAGCTGAGCTAGTTGGTACGTATTCATTCTAAAAGAAAGCGCATGCAAACACGGACACAAGAAGGAAGTCGGGACTCCACAAACACCCGAGTTCCTTCTTGTGTCCGTGTTTGTATGCCCTGCCTTCTAGAATCAGTAAATCATATCAGTTAGAAGTGAGATGTTAAAGTACAGTGCTCATGGATTGAAACAGGACATTTTGGGGCTCAGTATAATGCACATACTTTTGTTTCCACCATCCTCAGTTTGGGCTATATCAGCGTAATTTCAACTCAAACATCTAGATGAGAGCCGACGTTATCTTTAGAGGCCAGATTTGTCACAGTCTGATGTGTTTATCTCAAGCAATTGCACATAGCAATCGCTACATTAAAGAGATTGATGTCTCGTTTGAATCCTTGAGTACTATACATCCTCATATATGTCACTGGAAATAATTTATGAATACAGGAGCAATGTTATGCGCTGAACATTATACTATATCAGAACAAGAAAACAATAAATCCTGTCAGTTAATAACATCTTAATATGCATCATTATATACATCATCAAAAAGTAATTGGCGAATACTGAGTTGTAAATCAGTTACTTGCATCCAAGTGCACTGGATTCAAGGCTATTGGATTCAGTTGCACTGGATTCAAACCCACACAACATTGCACTGGAGGCACCAACTACCCTCCTAATCCAAATCTTCCATGCTACTTTCCCATCTTAACCCCTTCACTCACTTAAAGACTGTAAAAATTTTCTCTGGCAGGACACACATGCTGTTATCCCCATCGTGTGTGTGCTCCCTCCAACATCATCGTAGTAGGGCTTAGGAGTTGCGCATAGGTTGGCTAAAGGCGGGGTGACTCTTACACCCACAAGAACATAAATTTGGTGAGTTTGTTCCTGCTTGTCTCCCTGTGCTTTGCACAACTTGTTTCAGTTATAGACCCAATTATGTCACATGACATCTAATCCTGAAAGTGGATCACATCTATACTGGGTGCTGTTTGTTCATACTGCTCCATCTCATTCGTGAAGGTATATGCATACCACTAAATATGGACGTATAGAAGCGGAATGCTCTCGTCTCCTCTTGCAGGCCAACATCCCAGCTATGAACACTGGACACGTGACAGCAGAATCCATATGGAGGAGTTCGATGACTTATACAGTGGACTGCCATCAGTGTTGAAGGTGATGGTTAGATCACTTCACCTTAGCACTCCCTTTTCACGCAAAGAGCGGTGCGCCATGGCACTTGTGATATCATATATGGTTTGAGATCCATCTTCTGCCTGCTGCTTCAGCTTGCAGAGGCTCTCATATAGAACGCTGGAGAGCCTTGCTATTAGGCTAGAAAACTGCGTCCTGATGTCCAATATTAAAAAAAAAACGTGTCACCGCTTTTCATGTTCGACAATTTTGTTGTTTTAAAGCAGGCACTGCACAAGAGGTGTACTTTGTCAGCAGAAATTTCAAGAAGTTTGCCGCACTGGCTACAACAGTAGTTGTAATTCACGATAGAAGCACATTTTGTGGACCAAAGTTTTCCTAGCAGATACTTTGATTGTGGCAGGCCACACCTGTGGAAGCCAAACAAGGCATTCACAAGCTTTAGTAAGTCATCTACAGCTGACCAGGGTAGCCCATGGGCTGTTATAAATGACATTATTAGCACAATAGCCACTGCAAGCCGTAGGTAGTTGACGACCCAGGAAGAGTTTTGTACCAAAATCAGCTATGCATTTAGCCAGCAAATCAGACGCGTCAAATGGTGGTACAAAAAAACGCCAGGCCTGCGCGGAAAGCGCAGCACAGTCACAGCGAAAGCTGGAAGAGCGGCATTCTAGAGCCGTTATAAACTCTCCTGTGGCTACTAATAAGGGTACATTAGCAAGTACCCACTACGCCACAAAGCGTAGTTTTTGGAAGTTGGGAAGCACCCACCACGACATTATTCGTTGTTCTGCGGAGAAGCGAGGTACCATATGTAAGCGATTATGTGCAGTTGTTGATGCGGCGGTTGATGAGGATGAATAATCATGGTTGCGCCCTTTGTAATGGGTTGGAAGCTTTAAACGACCCACTAGTTACGTAATGCATATTCTGTGACGCCCGGTCGTTATTTAACTGTCCCGCGACGCTTTATAACGTACGTTAACCGGAGAAACGTAGAGCGAGAGAGAGAGAGAATTGACTTTATTGAGACCCTGAGGAAATGGATCATGGGAGCCTTATGGGCTTCCTTGGCAACCAACAGAAGTGCACTTGCTAGGAACCCACTACGCTATAAATCATTGTAATTTTTGAGAAGTAGGGCAGTAGGCACTGTGCCATTTTTCGTCATTCTACAGACAGCCGTGGTACCTGCTAAACGCATGTAAGGCATTATGCGCACTTTGTTGATGCTGTGCATGATGACGATGAAGAATTATGGCAGAGCCCTTTGTAATGGGTTGGAAGCATTCAACAACCTACTCGTTGCGCAATTCGCATTGTGTGACGCCTGGTCACAGAATTCGCGTTGTGCGACGCTTGGTGCTTATTCTACTCTTTTACCACGCTATATTGCATATGCTAATGTGGTTCCTTCTCGACATGAAGCCTGTATAGGACCTTTTTGCAACGCAGTTTCAAGCACCGGCATGGCTCAGAGGTTGAATACTGGGCTCCCACGCAGAGGGCCCAGGTTCGAAGCTCGTTCCATCCTGGAATTTTTTTCTCGTTTAGTTTTTTTTTTTCTTATTTCGAGCGATACCGGTTACGGACACCGGCGGCGGCAGCGGCGGCGGCGGCGGTGGACAACTACGGCACCAAAAACGGCCGGTGAAATGATCTCATAACAGCTTTCGCTGTAAAAGTGCGATCATCATCCAGGCCGTTGTGACTGTCAGCTTCGCTACTGCTGCTCTGGTCTTCATCTTCATCAAAGGATTGAGCCTCCATGCTCCTGTATTCACTGCTGTCGTCGGATTGAAGTGCTTCATCGTCTGTGTCTTCTTTGTTGATCATGTCAGGTGCGGTGTTTACGTTGTCACTGCTGGGTTCCGTATTTTCACTGCCTCTGGTTAGACTTGTGGAAGTTTCATTTGCACCACTACAGCTTTCAGCACCACAAGAAGAACTGTTCATGGGTTGCTCATCTAAAGATGGTTGGGGCCTACAAGAGCTGTCTGGGGCACTGTCTGGCGCTGTGCACGAAATGCCTGTAGCTTGAGTTGAAACAGATGGTTGCGGAGTGCTGCTGTTCGTTTGCTGGCTGTACCACAATTTTGAACGTGGTATGATGAAAGGTGTATCTGGGCTTAAGTAAAGCTTCATGGCGCCGCTTCATGGTGCAGCGTACGGGCCCGGCAGTAGGAACATTGCACTGTACGTTGGACGTGTGGCATTTGGACGGCACTCTTGTACGGCTGTCGTCGACGTAATTAGTTTCACGAATTCCCTGCTGAGAAACTATGCGCGAACTAAAAGCTGCAGAAGAACATTTACCGGGAAGATTAATTCCCTATTACGGGTGAACTTTTACAGGCAAAGAGCACTTCTTCCTCCACTACTCTTTGCAACAAGCATTTTCTTTTGATTCACTGTATGTTAGCGAATAAATAAACATTCTGATTTCGGCGCGGTGCCATGGTACCTTAATTGAGAGATATCCATCTTACCTAGCTGACATCAGCCCTGCAAAATTACACAGCGCATACAAAAACAAGAGCCCGAGATTCTGTTTTGTTTCGAATGAGAGCACCTGATTTTTAATCCGATGCGTTGCTTTACTTTGACAGTTTCTTGCGTATGACACGTACGTCGCTTCTTTACGAACGTTTTCTTGTGGAATGGCAAAACGTTCATAAGTGCGCGCTGGACACCTGTTACAATGTCTTGGCAAACAAGGTATAATGAAATATGGGTACGTGTCACAATCGATCGATGTGCAGTTGCTCATGCTGCATACATAGTGCGGTGCTCTCCGAGTAATGAAATACCTTCATACCAGAAATTTCGCGTTTTGTGCAATCTGACGCCGGCTATCGTCGCACGCCATCAGTCACAATGATTACCTGCACGCCATTATCATTACATTTTCAACAAATCAACTTTATATACCTTAAATTTTGTTGAGATGCTTTCATTAGCGGTCTGTTAAATATGAGACGCCCTTGAACTGTTCATCACCCGCTATGTTCACTTTGTTGGGAGGGTGCTTTAACCGTTTTGAAAATGTATCTTATTTGAAATATCTTAAGATTTGCTCTGCAAGCTTTTCAAGGACGCGACAGGAATTTTCTCTCAACATGTGAAATTCATAACCGCGCCATGATATTGAATCGCAAACCAGTATGCCATATCTTTCGCTTCCAACGACCACACGCTGTTTGTGCGTGAGAACGTGCAGGGGAGCAAGAAAAGCTTATTTCGGCAGCCCATCAGGGTGCACGGCGCCGAAGATAAGACGCGCCTGTACTGCCTTCGGCGCTTCTTAACAACATGGGTGGGCACAGCGACAGCGCACCGCCCCATCGTTTCCGTGGACCGCGAGCTGCATGTCTGTGTATGTGCGTAAGCTATTCAGCGCCCCATCTGGGATGCATTACGCCAGTGCAATATATATAACACGACTAACAAACAAGTGCAACCCGAAACTGAACGTATCTCAGAAGCAGAACACAAAAGCATTGCCTCTGAGATTGGTATTGTAATTTCAGAGTAAGTTTTTGTTGGTACTTCAGGTTTTCCGTTTCAACGCGAGAAAGTATAATTAGAATATTTTCACAAATGATGTTAGTAAGCAAATGAAATGTAAAATAATAACTTTAAACACTGCGTAAAAACTGCTTGGGGAAGTAGGAGCCGAAGTCATCCAGCGCGCCTGACGGAAGATCGGTAGCAGCAGGCAACGCTGAGAGCAAAAGCGCGCCAGCTTGTCTTGGGGGGCCGGAGATTGGACGTCTTTGTTGTCGTTGCTATTGTCACCTGACACAGGTAGGCGGTGCCTGGCGCAGGTAGGCGGCAACTTTGACATCCGAAACCGCAGCACCGAAACCAGGAAGGCGCTTCGAAATGGCAGATGCGCCAAAAGTTGCGTATGTCGTTTATAAAGACGGTTATCGCGCGATCGTCGACATCAAACAGATCAAGGATTTCAGTCCGCGAAGCCTATTAGACTTGCCGAAAAACAGAGGTCTACTGGAGGAGCGACGCAGGTGGCAAGGTCGAGGAAAGCTACTATCCTGGCGATGTCGTCTTACTTGGAGATGAGTGGGATTTTATTTTCTATGACATTTTCGCCGGTGTGTTTAAAACGACGCACGGCAAAAGATGGCACAAAGAAAACATCTTTGTGTTCCTCATTTTGTGTGCCATATTTTATCCGTGTGTCGCGTTCGTGTTGCAATGTGACACGAGCACTTTTGATCCAATGCGACCGATCCGGATCGGATTTCTTCGATCAACGAGGCAGATCGCTCTCGTCTTGATCCCGATCGGGCCTGATCGCAATTAGAAGTGACCGTAGTTCACTAGAACCCAATCGAGCCCTGTATTATAGGTCGGCGCTGCTCGCGTTCAAATTTCACGATCGCAGTCGAGCTGGCTCCCATACGCAAGCTGTAGAAGGGAGCGAATCAATGTGGAGATATTTAATCCTGATCTAGTTCGATAGCGATCAGCAGTGCACTGTGTGACACCGCGGCAATATACCGGTGCCAAACGGTCAGTTTTGATCGCAATTGGGCCTGCTCCGGATCAAATTATGATCGTGATCAGTTCGATCCTACAGGAGGAAGCCAGTCTGCTGAGAAGTTTGATCCCGGCCGGGCTTAATCGCGATCAGCAGTGCACCTTGTGACACGATACTTGATGAGGATCAGCTGGTGTTGCTGAACGGTTACTCCTCATCGACTCTAGGCGGAATCGCGATCAAGGCGATCTCCGCATCGCGATCTGGTTCAGATCGACCGCGCATGCATGCGTCAAACTCGACTCATACTCGGTATCACACTGTGCACTAGCTGCTCATCGCGGCTAGGCTCGATTGGGATCGAATTTTTTTTTACTGTGATCGGCTCCCTTTTGCAGCTTGCGTAGAGAGAAATTCACTCCATCATGCCTGCACGATCGCGATTAAAAAAGAAAAAGCGGCGTACGTTATAACGTAGATTATTGTTACGTTGTGGTTTCTGTTTCGCACAACGTGCAGGTTCTTTGTTTACTCGGAATGTCCGAGGCGTCACCTCAAGACACTCCCCAAAAGGACGAGACCGCTGGCAACCAACATTTAATAACAACACTAAAACCTGAACACACAACACTAACAAAGACAGAAGAGTACATTACAGAAATAACTGACTATACGACTGAGGTCAAGTCACTGTGAGCCAATAAGCTACATGCTTAGTTCCTAATCATTCAGTCCCTAGCATATAGTTGGTCGCGGGGAGGAGTGAAGGCGCGGTGCTGGTCTCACCAAGGTGTCACGGAGATGTCACGGAGCGAAGTACCGCAGCCGGTGAGGGACGCCGTTGCCGTCGGTGCCGAGCAGCTCGATGACGTCAGGTTGACACTGGAGTCGAAGCGCCAACTGCGAAGATGTGTTCCGGCCGGACAGCCTCGTCCGAGCTCGAGCCCAAAGCCCGACTGCTTGCACCTGTCCACGGGCACAGGACGAGGCCGTTTGTAAACATTGTTTTGCGGTCAAAGCTATTCTGGAAAGATGAGCATGGAAGAATTAGCAGCCTTGGCATTACGCGTGGGTTTAGAGGGCGCGGAGTTGAGAGCTTGGTTTGAGGAGCGAGAAATCCGAGTGCTTGAGCAGAGGGCTGCAGAACGAGAAGCAATAAAGAAAGCGCTGAAAACGCAGCTAGAACTTGAAGTAGTGCAGATAACGCTCCTGCTAAAGCAAGCGGAGGTCCAAAGGACACCGGTAGGAATAGAGAGACATGAGGAGATATCGTTGGATAGCTATAGGGAGGAAGAGTTCAAGGCGTGTTCTCAAAACGCGGTCTGCAGGCGCGAGTTACGCTCTTTATGTGAGCTTGGCCTTGAACTTCGGCATAGCTGTTATTTAGAGCCAGGGGCTCAGCTAGAAGATGTCACAGAGGTGGGTAGCCAAGAACCTAGGAAAGGTCAGATTGAGCTCGACGAAGCAGAGTCCGGCTTCGGGAGCATGGAACAGAGAAGCTCCATTAACGCTCAGTTGTGCTTTGCAACCTCTTGGAGACAAAGCACGGGCCTTCAAGAGGCTAAGGAATCTCAGAATAGTTCTATTGAAGGAACAATGACGCTTTTTGAGGGTGATTGCGGCGAATGCCGTAGAATGAACTCTAAGGTGGTAACCACATGTTTGCCAAGTCAGCTGCAAGATCTGGCAACCGCTGATTCTGACACGTTCGTGCATTATGACAATGACGAAACATGTTAAGACAGGGAGGCCAACTTCTCTGGTTAGCGATAAAACTTATCTGAGGGAGTTGGAAGAGAGTGCGGAAGGACAAGCCATGGCTGACAGAATAAGGTGTCATATAGTATCAATATGCGATGACATGGCCTCAAGCGGTGACTTAAGTGGAAAGGCCACAAGTGATGAAGAAACAGCCGCTAAATTGGCTGATGAGACTGAGGGTATTAGTAGAGCGCCAATGCAGTGCTCTTTCAGCAATAAGGAAATCGAGGTGTCAGGTGTGGCGTCTTGTAAGGCAGAAGGCAGGTCCCTTGAGAGCTTGAATTTCCAGCCAGCTGATCGGCCCAGACAAGACATTACAGAAATCCAATTCGCTCCCGCAAAAACCGCTATCGGAGCAAACATCGACTGCTTGTTCACGTCTCTGTATCTCAAGTTGTGTCCCTTTAGCCACCGCCACTTCGAGTCGGCTCTCAAGTGCGCGCCTCTCCACTTCGAGCTGTTCCATTTTAGCCCTAAGCTTCTCCTTCATTGCCTTTCGTTCTGCAGCCCGCTCCTCTCGCTCTCGCGCCATCCGCTCTTCATACCACGCTCTGAACTCCGCGCCCTTGAGACCCATGCGTTCTGCTAGTTCCAATATTTCCCAGGTGCTCGTCATGGCTTTAACTATTCCAACGTCAAGGTGAAAACAAACGGCTTTGTCCTGTCGCTGCGGACGCCAATTTGTGATGCAGGTTCTTCTTATTGTTGCTAATAGCTCTCTGTGGCTGAGCCTCTGAGAGTTTTAATAAGGACAAGGCCGTTTGTTTAACAGAAACCACACAAAACATTTAATAAACAAATAAAGCGTAACAACTATCTATCTACATAAAATTAAACATTTTACAAAAAGAGTCAATGCACACAATAAAACACTCCTACCGACAAGCTAAATGAAAGTTCAGAGACTCAAACTAAGCTTTACAGTTCATCGCGGACGAGCGGCGGAGCAGCGGAATAACTGGTGGTCAGTCTCACCATGTCGTTTATGCTGGCTGACCTTTGAGAAACCGGAACGCTGTGGCTGCCGCTTGTGGAGTGGACGCGGGCTGGCTGGCTGTGACGTGGAAAAGGTGGCTACTGGGCGACCCCTTGAGATGCCCGGAGGAGCAGGCCCAGGCACTGGGGTGCACAGCTCGGGCCCGTAGCCCAACTGCTGCTGCTTGCCTGTGGGACTCGAACTCCGCAGGCCTTGAGGTAGTGTTCGAGTACCATGGTTAAGGTCTCGTCGCACAGGAGCGAGGCGGCAGGATGCTCCGGCCGGTTGAAGCCCTGGAGGCTCGGGTCCGCAACCCGACTGCCTGTCTTCAGCGCCCGGTCCGGTGACAACCTTCTCTTCGCCACGTATCCTCGAACACCCCCGGAACCCTCTGAGGCCAGGCTTTTTCTGCCCTCGGGCACACTTGTCCACTCCTCATTGGAGATTGCTGGATCTCGGTGTTGGCAAGTGATTGGCCCCTGAAATGATCCGTGTTGTTTTCTCATTGGGCCACTTGCACGTCAAACGTTTGCGCCACGTGCTCTCGTGCTGGACGTTGTTTCGACGTCGTCGTCTTCGTTGGTCACCGTTTGCGCGCGCTAGTCTTCTTTTCATGTTGCGCATTTTTCAAAGGCGCACAATTCGAACGCGCACTTCACTCATCACAATTATATAGCCTACAGTATAGCCGCGATTACTGTCGATCGCGATCAATAAATCGGATTCCGATCGCGATGATAATCGCCCGTGTGACAACGATGTGAGTTATTCTTCACGCTTATACCAACAAAGCTTCCATGTCCCTGTTCTCGTTGACCAACATAGATGTATATCATGAATTTACTTGCAGCTTGTGTGAATTGAGCGCATGCATTTGCAGCTCAGCTTTAATCATAGAGGAACACGTTTACATCCAATTGTAAGTTTTGATGTGATTATATAGCAGCCTGCTCCATTTTTTGTGCTCACTGCATTATAGCCAACCTCAACGACCTTGTCGCCAAAATGGGAAAGAAAAGAATTGCCGTGCCAGACAATATCTTCTGCGAAACGGACCCTGAGGCGGACGTCGGAACTCGGAAGGTGAATACTTGAATCATATGACACAGGATAGAACAAAATGCATCGACGCAGCACTTACTTCCAACATTCTGTTTACTTTCTGAAGTCGCACATTTGTAGTAGTTGCTCACACAGGTGCATTTGTGTAAGTTTGCAGGAATTTAGTTGTACATTTGTTTCATTTTTTTACGAGCTAAAATGTTGCTTCGGAATGTCGACAAGCCAAAGCACACTCCTTGAAGTTATATATTCATGCTCTGTGTATATTTGTTGATTTTACGGTGAAAATGATGCATTTAATTGATTTGCATAAGTTCATGTGGCTATATCAATCTACATAAATAACAGCATGTGTAAGCAATGACACGGTGTGGAACAAAAATATCGCATTGTTCAGCAGATACAACTGTTGTGGTTAGCAACATGGCATGCATTGTTATAGGGCATATTCATGGCTAGCTAAGATGACATAAGCAGTGGTTGTAACTTAAATTTTGAGCTATGTATTACTGGAAAGTGTAGACTTCCTGGTATGTGTAGCTTAATTACTTAAAGCCTCTCTAATCAGTGATTAATCATGAGTTAATTTATTCATTAAAGCCAACAAAAAAAGGCGTCTGAAGGGGGGACGAAAGCCAAAAAGAGCCCGCAGCAGCGACAGTTCAGATGACGAAGAAGTTGTCCACGTGAGCCTCCTCAAAAACAAAAAGACATCAACAGGGAGTTGAGGAGGCAAAACAAGCGCCTCGAGCAAAGGATTGAGGCGCTGGAAGAAAGAAATGGCAAGCTCCAGGACCTGCTGCACAACAAGCTCGGCAAGTTATATGTATATTTGGTTAAAATGAATGCTTAGGCGAGTTGGTTTATATACCTAAAGAAAATTTAAACAGCAGGAGAAGACAGAGCACCCAGGGAGACTTGCAGCTGCTGTGCTGAACTCGCAACTGTTTTAGTGCTTTGAACGCAAGGCCTTTTTATGGTATGCATCAGAGCAATGTAGAAGTTCACGACTACGTGAAAAAAAGTGGTGATAATGCCTCGTGACAAGAAGTTGCTGAAGTGGATAATCGGGGAATTGTGGCAGTGCAGTGTAAAACTTAAAACTTGAAGCACACTCATGATATACAAAACGAAAGTAAAAAAATCGGCTGTGGCTTCACTCAGTTATGCCTGGGTGTGCATAGTGAGAGGTACGGTTATTCTTATTGGAGAGATTTAGTTGAGTGTCCACAACAGCTTTATGGATGCAGCCTGCCATAGAAAACGGTTGGCAAGCTGCGTTCAAAGAGCGGCTGCGGACGCCCAACTAAATCTGTCTATTGTTTAGCTTGGTTCTCTGTACGGTTACGCTTCTCGGGGCGTGTGGCTCGTTCTTCCTCTGTCTCCTCAGCTCGCTGCCTCCTCTTGGTTTCGTTCCGACGACGAAGCCTGGCTTCTTTCAGTCTCTCCGACTGACTTTCCATATCTGCCGACAAATCCCACTGAGCCATCCCTTCTTTATATACGATGCAACGCTGGCTCCTCCTCTGTTAACATTGAACAGCGCGACTGAATACGAACAGAGTAGAACATGCACACACACACACATAACGCTGACTTTTAACTGGAAACACGGTTGCTACGTAGTTTCACAGGCCCTCCCTCTGATGTCATGCCAGATGACGCGGTGAGCGGTGCGGCCACCGGCCCTAGTGAAACGGCGAGAATGCGGACAGTGGAGCTCTCGCTACAAAAATAATCACGCATATGAACTCTAACACCAACTGAGAAACAAGGTAGCACAAAACAAGCCATGGAGGTTACACGACTACAGATAGGAAGACATGGAAGACGTGGATAGGAAGGCATGCATTGCAGGTAATGTGCCTCTTTCTTGGGGAACGAAAGCGAGGACCTGCTGACACAACTATCACCAAGCCTCTAAAATTCAGCTGCCTGTAGAATTTCGCAAACAAGTTGCTTGCCATGACTGCCTGCCACAGTGCACGTCTCTGTGGGGAGCAGCCACAATCATGGCAGTGTTTCGTTAGATAACTGCATGTAGCTGTTGACAGCTTCTGTTGGTGCTGTCTAAGACGGACATTAAGGCACTTACCCGTTTGTCCGACATAGTACCTGCCGCGTGACAGTGGCATAGAGTACACGACTCCTAGCTCACACGGCACAAACGTGTGGTGTTTTTGCTCAAGTCTTGGTTTCCAGGGGGAGTGTTCACCGCTTTCCACAACCTGGAAATCTTCTCAGGGACTCAAAAGGTCATCCTGATATCACAGCGCTGTGTGATCTTTTTCAGGTTGTTTGACACCCTAGGCATGTGCTGCACTACCCTGATTCTTTTTTTCTTGAACAGGCACCTGATCCTGAACTCCTTCGGCATTTTCTGTGCCTCATAGCACGCATTTTGCAATGGTCGGTCGCATGTATGAATGGCACCCTGCCAAAGCCAGGTGCTCTTCTTTGGTTCTGAATACTCAAACTAACGCAGTGCCAACACGACTTACAGAAAGCGTTTGTGTAACAAGCCCTCACCAACTCCCTCTTTACAGCTTAGAGTGTGCTGAGTCAAAGGGCAGCAAAGGCTTCCTCGTCTGTGGCTCATGCGACGTTTAAGTTCCAACTTAAAGATCTTTAGCATCGAATGAACAAGCCAGGTGTCCTTCACTACTATTTTCTTTCAAGAAAGCGATCACTTAGTTCAGAATTTTTAACTAGGAATTGGAAGATTTAACTTGTTTTGCCAAAACATTGCTACTTCTTTCTGCTGCGTCCATTTTCAGATACAATGACGTGTAGTGGACAGTCTACCTTATGTTTCTTGGCACTAAAAATAGGCTGTTTCTTATCTCAGGATCAATGTACTTGACTTTCTACCAGTCTACTAGGCAGGGCATTTTTTGGTGCTACCAAGGAATTTACTGTTGGTCAAGGATGACGCTCTTGGGTCGACCTTTGAAAACCAAGGCATAGTAAACCTTAAGAAGGTGAGGCGGAAGCAAAAAAACTGTGCAAGAAATTATATCTAGAGCAGTTCTAAAAACAGTACAATCAAAGAAGGGCCTAAGCTTAAGGATATTGTATAGTGCCAGAACACATAAGGTAGACTATGCACTACGCGTCATTGTTTCTGAAAAATAGGATGTGGCAGAGAAAAGTAGCAGGGTTCTTGCAAAGCAAGTGAAGTAGATGACCCATTCCAAGTTAAAAATTCTAAACAAGTTATCGCTTTTTTTGAAAGAAAATAGTAACAAAGGATACCCGGCTTGCCCATTCAATGTTAAGGATCTTGCATTTAGCAAGCCTGGACAGGATGTTGCACGTGATGCAATGGGAGAAAAAAAATAGCAAGCGTATTTAGGTATATTGACGATATTTTAGTACTGTCGATACTAATCATTGAGGATTCGAAACAGTGTTTAATGATGAGCTCACCATTTTTCATTAACGTTTATCGCTACTTGTTGTGCCAGGTGAAGTGCCACAAGAGTCGTGCATCCGCTTTTTGACCTGAAGCTAAAGTTGGAACTTAAACGTGTCTGCTGGTCATATGAACCACTCACAGGGAAGCCAATTTGCTGCCTGATGACTTGGGGCACTCTGAGCTTGTAAAGAGGGCATTGGTGAGGGGTACTTAGACGTTTCGTGGAACTCGTGCCGGCACTGCATTGCTTTGAGTTTTCAGAAGCACACAGAGGGTCTGGCTTTGGCAAGGTATTGGCCGTTGCCAATTGCATGCTCTGAGGCAAGAAAAATGCTGAAAGAGTTCAGGAACAGGTACCTGCTCAAAGAAAAAGAATGGTGGTGGCGTACATGCATAAGTTGTCACACAATTTGAAAAAGATCGCACGGCACTGCGATATCAGGATGACCTTTCGAGTCCCTGAGATTTCCAGGTTGTGCAAAGCGGTGAATGCTCCCCCTGGAAACCAAAACTTGTGCAAAAAACACCGCCACATGTTTGTGCCATGCAAGCAAGGAGTCGTGTACTCTATGCCACTGTCATGCGGCAGGTACTATGTCAGACAAACGGGTAAGTGCCTTAATGTCAATCTTAGAGAGCGCCAACAGAACCTCTCAACAGTCATGGGCAGACATCTAGCGATGTACAGCTGCCATGATTGTGGCTGCTCCCTACATTTCGAGGGGTGCGCTGTGATAGGTAGGCATGGCCAGCAACTTGTTCACGAAATTCTACACGCAGCCGGAATTTAGAGGCTTGGTGATAGTTGTGTCAGCAGGCCCACACTTTCCCTCTCCAGGAAGGAGGTAGGTTACGTGCAGTGCATGCCTTCTCTATAGCATTTTGTTGTCCAAGGTTTATCATCGCTTTATCATCGTACTCGTGTAACTGTTATGGCTTGTTTTGTTTTACTCTCTTTCTCAGTTGATTTTAGAATTCATATTCGTAATTTTTTTACTTTTATTTTGCATATCATGAGCATGCTTCTGATTTTAAAGGGGTACTGACAAAATTTCGCGGCCGAGATAACCTGCGGCATCGATTCCCGTGAACATGCGTATATCACCTGTAAATTATCAACAGTCAATATAGCTTGGAAGGTATTTTAAATGAATTTTGAAGTTTGCGTGAGCAATCGACGTTCTCACGTTATTGACACCCTCAAAGGTGACCCTCGGTGAACCCCCTACTTCCCTCACGTGACCACGCTGCAACACGTTATGATGACGTCCTGGTCGCCCTTTTTTTGCCGCATTCGCTCCAGCGGCCTACTTCTCGGCGGCTGCTCGCGAACCGCGTGGAAGTGCGTCACAGTTCTGCGTGCTGACGTGATCTGCACCTGCTTGGTGGTGGTAGTTGCACCCGGAGGTGTGTCATTTTTGAAACCGAAACTGACACTGGTCGGTAATGAGGAGCCTGTAAATAATCTGTCGCGTGCTGCAGCAAACGATGTGCCGTGTTATGACGAACAGGCCCCCAGCAACACATTGCAGCAAAAAAAAACGCAAGGGCAATATTTTTGTGTCAATACGTTTAAGTTTTAGACTGCGCTCTCACCATTCCTCGATTGTCCTCTTCAGCAACTTCTTGTCACGAGGCATTATCATCGCTTTATTTCATGCAATCGTGTAGCTTCCCAATGCTCTGATGCATGCCGTAAAAAGGCCTTGCGTTCAAAGCTCTAAAATAGCTTTAAGTTCAGCACTGTGTCTGTGTGTCTCCCTGAGTGTTCTGTCTTTTTGCACTGTTAACGTTTTTTTATGTTATATCCCAACACATTTCATGCTGTTGCATGCAGTAATTCATATTTGCTGTGGTTATACATATGCTGATACTTCTTTTTTTTAATTTTCATGTGTGTTAGGGCTTTTTATTTCTTCAATATAGCAGATTACGTCGATAAACTGAAAACTGCATAGGGCTATGTTTTTTGTTGTGCTACATTTTTGTACCTGAGAGAGCAGCAATGGAAATAGGTAACTTACACTCCATCATGTTCGATATACCACAGATAGGCAAGCCCCAAGTCTCTCTCATTTCACCAGTGTTATTAAACTTGGTGATGAGCTTGCTGCCTTAAGAACTGAAACAAAAGGAAGTATCGGCCGCACAATGCTATATGCTCAGTATCTCGCTATGCGTCTTATCTATGTAAGGCTCCACATGCAGGTAAACAGCAAGGCAATCTTCGAGAAGCGGTTGATGGAACAAAAAAATACTTGGAAGCATGTGAACTGATGTGCACGCCAAGAAAATTGCAGCTGTTGGTGCTAAGAGAGCACACAAGAGGCGTGAGATCAGAGACAAAACACAAATAAGTAAAATACCCAGAAACATGCATTCTAGTGTATGACAATTAAGGGAAAGAGACAGTCACGAATACAACTACTGAAGCCATTACACTAAAAGCTTGTTTATTCAACCCCTTTTGAGTAGGGGAATCGGATAATTTGGACGTGTTTTCTAGTCCTGGCAAGCGTATGTATTGTTTAATGTACCAAACTCTCGTTAATTTGGTCTTATTTGGCTGCAACCCTGTTCAACTGGATGATCCTCACAGTGCGCCAAGCACAAAGCGCCGCAAATGTGTGATGCAAAGGAGTGAAAACAGCATTTGCGAACAACCGAAGTAGCCACACAGGACTTCAGAAAAGTGTGGTCACTGTCCACAATCTTACGGTTGTCGCATTGTTGGCGACCAACACTTTAGCGCCTGTGGCAAATTTGTTTTGTTTCAGCTTTAACTCAGCGCACGCCTTATCTCTGATCGTGTCGATAGCTGCTGGAGTCAAAGCTGCGACCAGCGACCACGCTTTCGTCCACAGAGGATGTAGCACTCGATAGGTTCATTTGGCTTCAGGCAATGCGCACGCTATTTCACAAAACTCAAACACAGTGGGAACAGTTAAGAGCTTCAGCGGCGGGTTCAATGCTGACGTAAAACTCGCTTGCTTCACTGTGATGGGCAAATGATCAGTAGCTGTTCCGGCCGTTTTCAGGTGTCACTTGCTTGTGGCGGTCTTAATAGTGGCGATACGTAATAAGGGATGGGACCAGAGCACGTTTTGTCAAAAGACACGGCGGTCTTAGAGGCGGTCACGTGGTAAACAAAGTCGCGAATGTCGAGAATTACAGCTTTTATGCTGCACTTACGCAAAACAGATACTGGATTTATGTATTTATCAATAAAATGAAAATGAACTGATGTAATAAACATTTGTTTATTGTTATCCTGACACTTTCGATAATTCAGCATTTGATTAATTCGGACATTTTTTCTGGTCACGTGAAATCCACATTAATGAGCTTTTATTGTACTCAAGTGCACCAACAACATAGAAGGAAATGTAAGATACGCGGATAGACATATCACAGAATCGCAATATGCGTGGTATACTAGATTGAGAACAGTCTATACATGCCAAACATGAGAGCTCAGTAGAGAAACACAAACCCCTGGCCATTGCAGCATGCAAGAAGACCGTGGTTGCTCTGATAATGTACTCGCAGGAAGCATGCAGAGTGTATATCATGAAAGAATAGGGAATACAGCACTCCAGGTCGGGTGAAACAATGAAGTAAAAGAAGCTAACACCCTCTGGGTGCCAGGTCTTGGAGTTTCTCGCCGGGAATAAGGCAGAGCATGCTGTGGCTAATAATAATAATGCATGCTGAGCCATCTCCAGCAACAGAGGACATGGACCAATGGCTGCCACAATGAGGATGAACAGCCAAGCAGTACTCGGGGATCTTGGTACATTACACAAATATAATTGCGTTAAGATGGCAAGTTGGGCTGGTCGGTTTCTGTTCATCATTCAAAAATTAGGTAGAAGCACACCGACAAACGTGGACAGTACAAGTGGAAAGTACAGGACTTACACTCAACATTCAGTCTTGATTAGTCAGAAAAAGATAAATAAAGCAGATACGTGATTCTTCACACATGCATAACAGAGCAGGGTGCAACAAAGAAGCATTTGTGTCAGGATTACCACAAACATTTTTTCCGTTACTTGTCATTTATTAGATATCACAAGCAGTATGTGTCCACATAGGCGTACTCCTTATCGTGTGCAATAGTGGCTTGACTAACACAGTCATGTCTTCTCTTCTGAATATGGTACTACCAGCCCAACTTGCCATCTTAACGCAATTATATTTGAGTAATGTACCAATATCCCAGAATACTGCTTGGCTGTTCATCCTCATTCAAGCAGCCATTGGTCCATGTCCTCTGTATGCTGGAGATGGCTCAGCATGCATTATCTTTAGACACAGCATGCTCTGCCTCATTCCCGGCGGGAAACTCCAAGACCTGGCACCCAGAAGGTGTTAGCTTCTTTTACTTTATTGTTTCACCCGACCTGGTGTGCTGTATTCCCTATTCTTTCATAATATACACTCTGCATGCTTCCTGCGAGTTCATTATCAGAGGAACCACGATCATTGCAGAATCGCTATTGGATTGGTACACAAGAGGCTTAGTAAACAACCAGTGACCTGGTGAGCTAACGTCTTGCTAGAAGCAGTGCATGGAACAGTGTTTTCCTGAAATTTTTCACTATCTTGAGCTGCAGTGCCACTGTATGATTAGAGCATAGTTTCTTTTGACTTAGTGCACTTTCGTTTTTTTACATTCACTGTTCTTCAGAACCGTGGCTTAGCCGCCAATGTCAACAGCCGTGCAATGCGGGGACCACAGCTTCAGCACCTTGTACAAGCGGAAATGGAGCTGCCTCCATCAGCAACAGCACTATTCAAGAAAAAGTGAGAGCATTTCATTACTCATTGTTTGGACAGGTGGCTCAGATTTATGACGATGTAATAAGTTGTAAATCAGGATAGGAAAATGTATCATTGCACCTATGACCTAAAGGTGACTTCTGCAAGGCCTACATACCTATATCTGATGTTATAGTAATATGATGTATGGGAACCAAAGGGAAAAAGCTAACAAATCTTGAAAAAAAAACCATGAGGTGATTCCATGAGAGATTGAACATGCCTGTCCGGTCGACATTTTTGTTTTGTCTGGGTTTTTTATATGTTATGTGGGCACATTCAAAGTGCACGGAACCGAAAATTTTATTTCCAAGAAATGCTCCCAGCGCGCCAAAAAATATTTGAAGGTGGCCGTGCGGGCGTCCTGTTTTAGCTCACTGCAATACTTTCGGATTAGCTCGAACTATAAACGTTGTGTTGAAAATTTTTCCTATTTCCTATTTCCTATTGGTCCAACAGAAAATCGCTATTGGTTCTATAGGACATCTATTGGAGCTGTATTGGTTGTTATAAGACTTCTATGGGTACCAATAGACACCAATAGCCACCACTTATTGGTGTCTTATTGGACCAATAGAAGTTGTATTGGTCAAATAGGGGCTGCCTTTTGGTGTCTTATTGAACCAATAGGAGTTGTATTGGTCAAATCGGTGCTGCCTATGGGTGACTTATTGGGCCAATAGAAGTTGTATTGGTCAAATAAGTACTCCTATTGGTTCCTTAATGTACTAACAGAAGATGTATAAGGCCAACAGGAGTTTTATTGTTCAAACAGCTACCGCCTATTGGTAGCTGTTTATAACGTCTTATGACTGATTGAGCGCGTCGGACCCGATCCCGATCAAATTTCTTGATCATGATTGGCAATATTATATGCAAGCTGCAGATGGGATCAATTCCCTTTTGATAAGTCTGATCCCTATTGAGCTTAATCGTTCACCGTGAGACACCGTGTGCAGTTAGCAACTCACGCGACTAAAAGAGTTATATAAAAAGGCTGCGTGTCGACCACGGCGGTACGGTGTCTCCGTACATGCCGTGCGGTAAACTGGCACTATAGTAAAACACGCTAAAGAAGAACTTGCGAAGGAATCGACAACACAGACACCACAGAATAATAATAAAGAAACCGCCATGAGATCACAACCGGCATAGAACCAGCCAGGTGACCAACAAAAAAAAAAGTGGGACGGTTAAACCTGCTGGTTTCCCTTAATAAAGTTTATTCCTCCTCCTCCTCCTCCTGGGACGGTGCGCGGCGTGGCGACGCTGCATGTGTGAACATTCTTTTTTACACGTTCCTTGGTTAAGCAGGCTAAGCCATGTGCTAAGCCTTAAGATAAGCTTTGGATAATATGTAAAGTTTATGACTATTTATGCTAAGCAATATAAGTAGTGCTGTAAAGATACAGCAGAAAAAATTGTGGATCTGCAAACGCGACCGACCGCGCTCGGCCGATACGAAGACAAGCCCAGCCGCGGCCAA